>NC_135481.1:142541667-142664167 GCF_052094955.1 Ictidomys tridecemlineatus | reverse complement strand
GTCATAAAAAAAAAAGAAAGATTTGCATAGTGGAAGTTTGGGATGGAAGCATTCCATGCTGAGATAAAAATAAGACACTTCAAGTAAGTGTGAAAATAAGCAGAGACCAGTGGGAAGTGTTGAGGGAATAAGGCAGACAGGAAAAGGGCCACAGAGAAGAGAAACGGAAAGACCAGGCCATTAGGAAGCAGATATTGGGACTAGGGAGTATCCTGACATTGCTCCTGACAGCTTCAATCACAACAGCTCCTCCTTGGCTAGAAAACCCTGTCACAGCTGCTGACAGCTTTAACCACAATAGCTCTTCCTTAGCTTCCTCTACCTCCGTGCTTACCTATAGCCTACCACAAAGTAGACCCCTACCTGAAGCGCTTCCCAACAGACATGTCAAAGTTGGGTCCCAACCTCTTCCTTCTGTAAATGAAGGATTGAAATTGTGCACTTCTGATTGGTTTATTAAGCTGGGAGTTTGAAGAGCTAGCTAGCTAGCATCCTCACCCCACCTGTGCTGAGCCATCAGATAGATCTTTTAAAACCTCTAGACAACAAACATCTGTAGGCATTCTCTTGGGAGCCCTCCATCTTCAGGAGCTCTGCTTTCTTTCTGTTACTCTAATAAATCCTGTTGCTTTGCTCTCAGCCTTGGGTCCCTGGATTTCATTATTTGAATTTGTGAAACAAGGAAGCCAGCCATCCATGCTCTGTATTGCAATATCACGTGGCCAAATGCATTTAAAAGTATACTGAGAAATGGCTCTAATTATACAGGCTGGAGGTCATTGCAGAGAGAATGTCTCTTGCAAGAAATCAATCATGAAACAAATTATTTATTAGGATGATAAGTAAGTTTTACATTCAAACAATGTAAGGATTATCCCAAGTCTTTTTTATATACTATAAAAATTTGTATTTTCAGATTTCAATTTAACCAGGGAAACAAAGAACCATTGTTGAGGATTGAGCAAGTCTTTTCTGCAATGAGGTAAGTTACAGCTTTTTCAAGGCATCTTCCCATGAGTTTAGGGTCTGAAAAACTCCAGCAGTGATTATTTCCACCCACAGCTGTTATTTTTCACAAAGCTTGCCATGGCCAGGGGATCTGATAGAACAACATGGAAGAGAACAAATGTTGAAGTAACACAGAGCAGGACCAAGCACATAGGAAACATTTTGTAATTTGTTTTCTTTGTCTTAGACTGATTTGAGTACTACTCCAGCAGTCCTGGCTCATCCCTATGACTAACTGACCCAGAGCCTTTAAACAGGTGAAAAGAAGAAAAAAAAAATGTGAGCTTAAATTTCCTCATGAAGAGCAAAACAAAACAATATTTTAAAAAAACTGAGTTTGTAATCTCCACTTCATAAGAATGTGGGAAAGTAACTTCAGCTGGAATATATGAAAAGACCAAACCAATTCTGTCGCCACAGGTGAGGAGACAAAGGTGATGGGTGGCCAGCACTAAGACCCCTGTCTCCAGGGTCAAGCAAGGCTACAGAATGAGCTCCTGTCTAATCCACTGCACCTAATCCCAACCAGAGGAACCTTAAAGACTCTGCTATAATTATGAATTTTCTTTTTTTGTCCTCTCCTTTCTCAAGTGTGAAATGGGGATGTTATCAAATGGGTGCCCAGTTCCCTTCAGGCTTTAATTCTCTAAGTTACATTTTATGGTGGACAAGATATGAACATGGAGCCAGAGTAATTGCATTCTTGTCCTTTTCTGCCACAGTCTATGTGTATTTTTAAATTAGGTTGGTGTTTAATTTAAAGTTAAAGTATATATATACTTTAACTTTAAATTTTTTATCTTAACACAGTAAAAGCTCTGAGGAGACATTTGCCATTTCCATTTGTTTTAGATAAAGGAATTGAAACTCAGAGAGGTTGTCTTGCTTGCCCAATATTGCACAGGAAATTATTAACAGAGCAGAAACGGGGAGATAAATATTCTGACAAAAGTTCTTCCTTCCCTATCAGGTATCCCTGGCATTGAACATTCTAGAACCATTATTTAGTAAATTTTATAGTTTTAGAAAGTTCCTTTGGGTGAGGAAAGAGTTTGCAGGTTTGTTTCTTTGTTGTTGCTTTGTTGTTGTTGTTTGTTTGTTTGTTTGTTTGTTTGTTTTTGTTGGGTTTAGATTTTCTGTCTCTTACCTCCTGTCAGGATGACAGCTGTCATTTCTCTCTATTATCACTGTATTCCATATGACAGCTGCTTCTCTCTAAACTTATATTTAAGCTACTGTGAGCTTAAGCACTGCAAAACAAGGTTGTGAGAAACGTGTGGAGACTGAGAAAACTCTGGAGGAGTCCCTGGGTTTCTCTTGGAGTGAGGTGCATTGGCATGGGCTTCCTTAATGTGAGGAAACCTAGAGGTCTAATTTTATTCCTTGGTGCTCAGAATAAATTAGACCAACAGATGGAATAATTCCTGCTTGGTGGAAGTATGTTGCAAAATCATTGGTTCCCCAGGCCTGTGGTTGTTTGTGGTGTTTATTTGGTTACTGCTGTTTCTCCCATGGAAACATTAAACTTAAATATGAACAAAATGTGTGCATCAGTCATATCTTTTCTCTCTCCTGCCCACTCCAGCCTGACAGTTGTTTATTCTTTCATTCATCTATTAAATTCACATATTTTGAGAGTTCACTATATGCCAGGCACTATGCAAGATATGGGAGAGGCATAGATTAAAAAGAGACTCAGACCCTGACCTCAAGTAGCTGATAATTTAGACTGTGAACAGAAAAAGAGATGATAATATGATGGACCCAGTGTCATGATCCACAGAAGCCCACGTGGGAGCACAGATGCAAGTCTGCCCCCTTGTCAAGGGAATCTTGCCTCCTGCATTAGCCATAGAAGGTTTCCAGGAACTTCCCATCAGAAGGAGCATCACATGCAGACAGGAGGCTTAGGGAATGAGTTTGGCATGATTGGAAACTGCAATTGAGTCTCTATAGCTAGAGTCTATATCAGCAGAGTGTGGGAAGCCTGAAATAAAAAGCCCCAATTTTCAGCGTTTGCTGATATCTGAGGTGCAAATTTCTGCTACAGGGCCAATATCAACCTATCAATGGTTTGACAATATCCTTGAAAAACTCTGGAATATTTAGCAATCACTTCTCAAGAGGGGTTCCAACACATAATAGGAAAAAGTTTACTCTCTCCAATAAGAGTAGAATAACACCACATGATTCCAAACTTGCTACCTTACCTTCTCTGGGAATCCAGTGACCTTTCCTGGCTTGTATCCCACCTGGAGCCTTGTGTGTTTATTAACACACCTTCTCCATGACAACGCACCCAAGGGACTCAGCCCTTTTCCCTGGGTTCCCCCAAGTAGTGCACTCATGGCATCTGTCATTATGAAGATCTGTATTGAAGATTTTGGATTCACTTCAAGGAAGAGCAAACGTCCTAGAAGGAGACATTTCATCTTGTTCTGTGCAAGTCTATTCATCAATCACGTTGGGTGATGAAAGTACCAAGGACCCTGCTCCATGGCCTCTAGGACCTTTGTCTGTCTCCCTCAAGTCTCTTGTCATGTGTCTGCACTGGTTTGCTTCTTTCAGCTTCCCTGGGAAACCCAGTATGTGCCATCCCATCCACTAGAGCATTTTACCTTTCTATCTGCTGGTACCCCATGGCCTGCTTTGAGACTGAGAGGCTCAACTGTGAATTTTAATAAACAGAGAGTTTTGCTTTTGACTGTCACAATCCAGCAATACAGAAGGAAAAGCTAGTTTGAAAATGCAGTCTCTTCTTTCTTGTGCCTCCACCGGTCTCTGTATATCAGAGTATTTTTTCAAAAGCAGTTTTCCACTGATAAAAATGACACCATACCTGTCCTCTTAGAAAGTCTACTTTATTTATCAAGAGAAATTCTTAGACTCTCTGAAGGTAAAATGGAGGTTGAAAGCATCCGTTTGACAAGAGGACTATCTTGTAGTGATCTATGACACCCCATAGTAACTGTAGTTAACGATTTATATTTCAAAACAGCTGAAGGGGAGATCTGATCTCAACCCACACACAAAAATGATAAGAAGGTGAGGTGATGGATGTGTTAATCAGTTTGATTAAATTATCTCACAATATACAGATATATAAAAATCATATTGTACCCTGTAATAAATATATAAAATAATATGATTCTATGTGTATGTGTGTGTATGAGTTTTAAAAATACAAAACAAAGGGAGGGAGTTCCTATGAGAGAAAGAGCAGGCATGTAAGAAGACCTCAGACTTCAGTATTTGGTAAATCTATTACTTATTGATGCACTTCTAGAAAAGACCACATAAAGGAAGACAACTGTTAACTAATATTGGTCGTATTAATATCAAAAATAGTTTCTGTTTTGTTTTAGAGTTTCATTGTGCTCTGGGCACTGCCTAGAGGTATAAAAAGGAGACAGCCCTGAGTTGAGACCAATATTTTCATAAATCTCTTGCAAGGCAGAACCAATTCTGTAATCAACAACATAATTTCCCTGCTTGCTTGCTCTGGAAAACTCTCTTTCACATAATATAAAACAATCCTAGCCCTCTTGGAGCACTCAATGCAGCAAACAAGCAAGTGGTTTGATTAGATGAGTATCTTTAAGAACACAGAAGTGCTACAAATGCCAACAGACTTTGCCATTCTGCTTGCAAAGAGATGGGACTTGATTAAGGGGACAGAGTGTTCTGTAGGAGAGAAGAACTTAATTCAAACATCCCGGAAGCAGCGCTCAATAAGATTCCTCCATGGTGTTATGCAACAAATACTGCCCTGGGGCTAATAGAGTGGACTGATTTCTCCATAGACTTTTCACACTTTGCAAACCCAAAGAGTAAGATGAATTCCAGACACAGGGAAAATCATGATGGTGAAGTTCCCTAGGATGTGTAGCTCAGCACTACACCGGAGTTCTTGGTGACTGTTAGGAGGCCTTCCAAGGAAAGAGGAGAAGTTTGGAGAGGGAGCCAGATATACTTTTCGTTCCTTGTAAGTGGGCTGTGTGTGGCACTTACCCTCTAGGAGTGGCAATGGGCACACACAATTTTCACACATGCACACCCACACACTCTTACAGAGCATGTTGAAAAAGAGCATCAGGTTTTCATATGGAGCTTTCTTTGTTGCAGGGGCCCTAAAGCTCAGCAGGGGCTCTGTGTGGGTCAGATGGCTTTTCCTTCAGCCAGAGAAGCAATCCTTTCTAAATTAAATGCCAGGTGTGAAACAAGTTTCCATCTTTATGCTCCTTTACTGTGAATAAACAGAAATTCTTGTGCAAGTGCAAGATAATCCACGCATAATTCATCCCAGGGCTCTGCTTTCCAGATGTGCAGCCACTAGTGGATTCTGGGTCTGCAGTCTTTGTTTCTTTGAGATACAACATCGCCTGCAGCAGGATCTGACTCCAGTGTTGCAATCTGTCAGGCAGCTTGGCTGTGGTTGTCTCCCTTCACCTTCCCATGGCCTGTCCCCTAATTGCCCTGCATGCTGTGCTGGATGGGATCCTCTCCTTTGGCTCACGCTGACTTTTCTATTTCAAAGCTGAAACAGAATTTATCTTTATAAAGTAAAACTTTCCTTCTTCAATATGGAAGATTCATAGGTTTCTCTTGCTTCTTTGTGGAAGGTCTTTCCCAAGACCAAGAAGGAATTTCTGGAATTTTTAAAATTATAATCTATTTTAATATGAGAGAAAGGAGTAGGCCTTTTTTGTGCCTATTATGTGCCAGACACAACTAAACCGTTTACATGTGTGGTGGACACGCAATCTCAAAGGAAGACAAACATCAAGCACCGATTCAGAGCTCTCCAGTGTCCTGGTCAGCTCTGCAGGCAATGCACTCACAAAGGACCTGCATAAGGTACTTTACTAAAGGCTGGGTGGCTTTATATTGCTGCCCTAGCATTTGTTCCCTAGCTGTGTGAACTGAGGGAGAAGTTATAGAGCTGTTTCCTTTTCCTCACCTGAAAACAAGATTGTTTTTTGTTTTGTTTTGCAGTGCAGGGGATAGAACCCAAGGCTTCACACATGCTAGGCAAACACTCTAACATTGAGCTACACCCTAGTGGGAAAGAGTTGTTGAAAGAGATACATAAAATGAATACACAATAATGTGTAAAGTACTATCTGGCAATAGCAAATTCTTCATAGATGCTCCCATTGCTACGTTATCCTGTTGCCTTTTGTATTTAGCTATAAAAACATGGAAGCTGGGTTTCACCCTATGCTGTAAACCAGGAGTCCAGGAACTCAGCTAAACTGGGTTGAATTCAAACTCTATAGACTCCATGTTTAGACGCTACTATCCTTCTCCCTGACTTTACCTCCTATAAATTACATTTGGAATCCTGGATATTTGCAAACTGGCAAATAAATCAACAACATCAAAAAATTATGTTCAGAATATAGTTTTATCAAGATGTGGTGGTATGTAGCTATGATCCCAGCAATTTAGGAAAAGAAGTCAGAAGGATTTCAAGTTCAAACTTGTCCTTAACAACTTAGTGAGACCCTGAGCAATTTATCAAGACCCTGTCACAATATTTAACAAAAAGTAAAAAGACCTGGAAATGTAGCTTCATGGTTAAGCTCCCCTGGTTTCAATCCTCAGTACCAAAAGAAAAAAGACAAGAACAGAATATAACTTTTCACCACTGCACCATCTGTCCCATTAAGTCTGTCATGTATTTGTTCTTCTAGTGTCTTGGTCATCTAAATGATTTTTTGTTTGGATAATACATTTCCATGACTTTCCGAAGCAAGGTCATTTCTGGTAAAATTAAATTGTCTGCCTGACCACATTGTTCTTTATTTCACCTGGATACCACAGGTGCCATTTAAAAAGGACACTAGCCTCAAGTAATTGGTCAGTTCATCCTTTCTGACATTATCCATAGGCATCATTTTGGAATTACTCTCTGAAGGACCATTTCTAATCTGTAACTTCCTTTCCCCTCACAGCCAACAATGACCTTTGTGTTTTTTTATTCTCTACCATTTGTTTCAGATTTGCCTTTGATTTTTCTAGCAACCAGCATATGAAAAGATGTTGTATAGAGAATCTCTGCTGAAAACCAGTGGGGCTACTGACCATCACTTCCCTTACACAGGCTTCTCTTTATTTTGAGGAATCTGAGCTTCTTATCCCATGCAATACTGCCCCAGCTTTTTAATGCAATATAAGTAGACCCTATCAGCAATTTTTTGTGCAAAACAAAAAGTTGATGTGTCTCTAAATGGAAATACACAACACTTCTATTATGTTGAGTTTATGCTGATTCTATTCATTAGAGAACTGAGGCTCAGAGACATCTGGTGCACTGCCTAACCTCCCACAGCTACAATGTGGCAGAGGAGGGCCCTGCCAGTCCGACCCCAGTTCAATTCCCTTTCCTCATGAGAGTGTTACTCACTGAGGTCATGGTCTTACCCTTCATCATCTTCTTTCTCATGTTTCTTTTTATGTTTTTAAATTTGTTTTAATTATACATGACAGTATAATGCATTTATACACTTTGATATATCATACATATATGGAATATAAGTTCATTTTTCTGAGTTTACGTGTTGCAGAATTACATTGGTCATGTAGTCACATATATACATACAGTAATAATGTCTGTTTCATTCTATCTTTCCTGTCCTCACATCTCCTCCCTGCCCCTCTCATCAAGTCCCTCTACCTAATCTAAGGTAATGCTATTCTTCTGTAGTGCGTTCCCCCTCCGTTATTGTGAATTACATATTATCTGCATATTACAGGAAACATTCACCCTTTGGTTTTGTGGGACTGGCTTATTTCACTTAGCATGATATTCTCCAATCCAACCATTTACTAGCAAATTTCACTTTTCTTTAAAGCTGAGTAATATTCCATTGGGCATATATACCACATTTTCTTTTTCCATTCATCTATTGAGGGACACCTAGGTTGGTTCCTTAGCCTAGCTATTGTGAATTGAGCTGCTATAAACATTGATATGGCTGTGTCACTATAGTATGCTGATTTTAAGTCCTTTGAATATAAACCAAGGAGGCACCTCCAATATAACATGTTTCTTTTTTTAAATGGTGCAGAGCCTTAAATGTACTAGGTACTTGCACTAGATATGACCCAGTGTTTAACTTTTTATGAATAAGCAAAGGGAGATGTCCAAAGCCTATCAGGAATGGAAAAAGGGAGCTTTGCTCTTTTATTTTGTAGAAGGTAAAAAATGCTGCAGAGAATAGGGAAGGCAAGAACCACATTTATAACTTCTTGTTTTCTTAATACACAGTATTTTATTAAGAAAACACTGCCTCAGGAAATCACCACCAAAAAACTGGTAAATTGGTGATGTGGTGGATATATTAATTAGCTCAATTGAATTCTTCCATAATGTTCACATAGATGATATCATATCATAATCCATAAACATATATAGCTATTACTTGCTAATCAAAATGATTTTGAAAGAATGTACGAAGAATAAAAATCAAATGAGAGAATTATTCTATACCATACCAGAGGGTGGGGACTAGGGGGAGGAGGGTTGGTTTCTGACCATGCAGAAAAACAGAACAAGACTAAAATTTGGAGGCAGAGAAATCTACATCCAACATGATCATTTCAAGTCAATTAATGCATTTAAGTTTCCCAATTACTCCATGTACAAAATGTAATTCTTGTTACCTCCAAGATTTGATATGTAAATTAAGTGAGGTAACTAACATGTAAAGTATCTGGCACAAAGTAGTCACTGATTTTTTTTTTAAATTTTTATTATTGGTTGTTCAAAACATTACATAGTTCTTGACATATCATATTTCATACATTTGATTCAAGTGGGTTATGAACTCCCATTTTTACCCCGTATACAGATTGCAGAATCACATCAGTTACACATCCACTGTTTTACATACTGCCATACTAGTGTCTGTTGTATTCTGCTGCCTTTCCTATCCTCTACTATCCCCCCTCCCCTTCCCTCCCCTCCCATCTTCTCTCTCTACCCCATCTACTGTCACTGAATTTTTAATTTCTTGTTTCTTTGACTTTTCTGGAACCCTGAAGGTGCTGTGCAGAGGAATGCATTTTGCATTCTGACCCAGGCATTGGACTACCATCTTGCCATCAGTCATTCCCATTTGTCAACACTGCAGTTTGTCTTCCCCAAAGTTTCTTCTGGGAAATGTTCCTTCCTCCACTCCAATTTCACATAAATAGGATAGTTTTGCTGATTGGGCCATTGACTCATCAGAGGATTCCTTGAGGTTTGGAATTGTGTACCAGGAGAAGTAAATCTCAATCTGTTGCTGATGGGAAGATACTGGTGTACAGGTAGGAGAAGGAATGGATGCTGCTGGTACCTTGTTTTTCCCCCAGGAAGAGAGAATTCCTGACACAGGCAGCCCTCTGTCATTTTCTTCTCCCAGAACCTTCTAATACCTCACAGTCCCTTCTCTCCTTAAATTCTTATATAATCTGGTTAAATTTGGTTACTTTAAACATGCAACTAAAAGAATCTTTAAATGATATTTTCTTCAAGCGTTTAAGGTGGGTGTTAGTCTCATTTACTAAATAGAAGCTTGCATCTTGAGGGAATGAGTGAGAAACAAAGACCAAGAAGCTTGTTGAAGGTGTGGCTGGGTTCCTACACAGGTCTCCTGAAAGCTGAAGTCCGGGCTGCCTTCACTTATATTGGGGAACCCTACCATTTATGAGGAGATCCCAGGCCATGGGTCCCACCTGTGTTCCTGATCCTCTGGGGCCCTGCACTGCTACCAGCCCCACCTTGCTGTTCCTGCTGACTACCCTGGCTGAGCTGACTGGAACAGCTCCACGTCCAGGCTGAGCCTGCCTCTCTGATACTAATCTGTTCCAACCCTCCAGACTAACTAAATTCATCTCTCTCCTGAAGATGTGAGAGTTTTCTCCTTCTTCTGAGCCTGGGTCCAGGAAACTCTTGGGAGCAGAAAAGGCTCTTCCTCACGTTAGATTCCCTGGGATCTGGCATTTGTATTTATTTGTGCAATAGCTTTTGTTGAAATAAAGAACAGAGACTTGACAGATGATGGCCTAGGAGACTGAAGGAGGAGAAAAGATGCCTCTTCAGTGTGGGAAGTAAGGAATCGTTAAGGACGCTGTCTGCCAAAGGTAAAAGAATTCATTCTTCATGGTCTTTTTCCTGCATACCCTCCATTCTCAACCTCTCAGCCTAATACTTAAATAACATCCTCCCAACTTTTTAGCAGCATCAGAAGAGATAAGACTTCAAATTTCAAATTTCTATTCTCCCACAAAGCAAGCCCCAGTTTAACAACTTGTTAATCTTTATTTCTTCTCCACACTGAGACGTGGGGTAAGCAAGGCATAAAAATAGCAGATCTGCAAACAAATTTAGTGCAGGATTCATGTATTAGAAAACCAAGTAAGCCCATCTATTGAGTGCTTATTGTGCACCCTTGGAAAGGCATCTATGATCTCAACATGAAAGATTCTGAGTATCACATACCAGGGCTTCCTGTTAACAGACAGAGGTCTCAGCTCCTTGGTCCTCCTTACCTCACTGAGTGGTCAGAACCAAAGCCACTGGCTTTAGTTCATGCTTATCGTGTCTTTGTCTCATGCTGATTCAAGGAGTTTCCCTGGCTAACACTGAAGAACAAAGATGCTTCTTGGAACTGCAGCACCTTGCAGAGAAAGGTGTCTTCCTTCTGCTCTTAGGGGACATCACCTTTATCATGACCTCCTAGTTCCTACTGGAAAGTGTGTCTCTGGGCACACTCTTTATCTCCAGTACAGCCAACTCATCACCTCTATATTAACATTGTCCTTGACACAGAATTTCAAGGGGAGCAAACTATGAAGGTGGATGGGGGCTGGGATTGACATAACATACTACTTGCAGCTGATTTCTTGTTGAAAAGGTGCCCCTGGAGGAAAATTTTAGATAGAAATCTATATAGTCTGGCATCGATGTGAGCATACATCATTTTGTAATTAATTTGGAGAGTTGAAGAGAAACATTAACTATTGATTCCAATTAGCTTTGGGGTCTAAATTAATTGTTTTCTTACTTGAAAATTTCTCAGATAATGGCTGGAAGGGGGCAGGAAGAGAGTAGCATTTCTGTGCCATGAACCCACAGAATGGAATTATAGCAGTAGCTTAGAGAATTCCTTTATCTGATTTTTGAACTGGTTTTCTGATTACTAACCCACTTAATGTTTTTTTTTTTTTACTTCATGAAGTACAAAAATTTCAGGGATCTTAGACCATGTTGCAGCCATAATCCCAGCCAAAGGCAATATTTTAAAATCCCTTTAGAATTTAGTGGATTCTATTATCTATAGAAAATTAGCATATGAGGGTTTGGTATCATTGCAGTTGCGTATATTTTTAAATATGCTTTATTGTTTCATAAGCTCTGAAAAGGGATATATTTGAACCAGTCTAGTGTCCTTTTCCTTGTCTTGAGTCTAGTGTCCTTCATTTGTCCTCTTGGTTCCATGGGTGACCTTCACCCTGCTCTCTGAAGCCCTGACAGTTAAACTCATCTACATCTTCAGCTATTTCCTAAGCCCATTGCCCTTGATATTTACCCCAGTGAGACTTTTCCAAAGGGCTTTACTCACAGTTTATAAATTATTTTATTTCTCCTCTCCTGTTTACCATACAGGGGTATTTTTCAGTTCTCTGTTGTCATGATAATGAATTGACACAAGATATAGAAAATAACCAGATATTGACACTTGCTCTTGGCAAATATTTGGCTTCATTGAGGGAAAAAAATGGATTTTCTTAGGGCTTCTAAGGCTGGCAATTTTTATATCAAGATCCAAGGAAAAATGATTATTTCTCATGAATAAATGATTAAATAGGAGCAATGATATAGTTTTGGAGAAGTTCTTTTACAATGAGGGTGACCTTTCATGGTGTTCAATAAAAGACTCAAGAGTCAGAGAGAGGGAGGATGGCAGTGTTTTTAAACTAAGTATACTGGTTTCTCCTTCTGTTACAGGGAAGGGTCTGTGTCTTCAGGCACGAGCTGCCCATGTAGTCAGGATTTCCAGAGAACTCATCATTTCTACAATAGGGCACTCACTGAAAATGTGACAAGGGCTAGGAAGTTTCTTGGGCTAATGGAGTTAAGGAATAATAGTATTCTTCTTATTTCTGTAATACAGACAAAAAGCCATCCAAGATTTACTGGGACCCCCAAGGAAAACAGAAAGGGCTAAGCAAGCTATGGACTGGAAGAAATTATGAGTACCCCACAACCATAGGTAGTAGCTAGAGCAGCTGCCCAGAGTAAGGGATTCCTACTCAATGCCTAGTTACACGTTTTTCAGGTACAACCAAGATAAAGGTTGAGACTAGAAATGAAAAGGAGATAAAATACACCAACCACTTTTTATAATAACTGGGAACTTGAATCACCCCAGAAGGAAAAGATGTGAAAACAAAATGAATCCTAGAGATTGAGTACTTATTTAAAAATCTACTGATATAGAGGCTGAATTCATCATTTAAATTTTCTAAAAAAAAATCAGCTTATTTGTCAAGATAAACCAGAACAAGATAGCCAGACATGGTGGCTGGACCTCTGGTCCCTGCTGAGGCGGGACGATCACTCAAGCTTGTGAGTCCTAAACCCACTTGGGCAACATGGCAAGACAAAACAAAGTAAATCAGAATAGGATAGACCAAGTTGTCTTGTTCAAGAAGAGATGTGCTAAGGGCTGGAGGGGAACGTGGGGCTCAGGCTGGGATGATTTACCAGGAAACCAGTGAGGTTCAACCCTCAGAGCTCTCTGTCTTCTTTGTTTTGTCATTTTGTTTTGCTTTTCTCCAAAACAGCCTCACAAAAATCAAGATCAGTCTCTGAGTTTGGATGCAGATATAAAAAATTTAGAGAAACACCTGAGTTTTGGAGTATAAGCTGGGACTTCCATTTCCTTTATACAATACTTTCTTGAGAATTTCAGGTTTCCTTGGCTCCTTCACCATGAGCTTCATGAATGTGGAGATTTTTATCTATCTCTGAATTCCCCTGTGCCTCGATCAATACACCACTCTCAATTAAGTTGAGTTCTAAATGAGGAAGCCAGGCTTGGGCAGAAAAGCCAGCACAGATTTCTCATAAGAGAAAGTTTTAGATCAGTTTTGACATGGACTTTCAGATACTTGAGAAATTGCAGAAACCACACCAGGTAGATGGACTAACTCATTCAAGAAGGGACCAAAGTATGTTAAGGGTCCAGAATGGAAGGTCAAGAAGAAAAGCAATTTTGCCCACATCAATGCACCTTGAACAAATGAACCCTGATCATGCAATGTGCTCTTAATGATATATTCAAGAGCTTCATGTGTTCAGAAAAGAGACTGACCCAGCCTATATATCATCTTCAATTTAAGTAGCAAATTAGGATAACATGACAGAAAAGACTTAAGATTCTCTGCTTATATTCACTATTCAGCTTTCAAAAAATTATTTTTTTCACCCTTGGAAGCAAAATTAAAAAGACAAATGAACTAATTAAAATCTTTTTTCTAAAGTTAATTTTGTTTCATTGAGAAAAAAAATGGTGTGTACAAAGTCAATATCCAGATGACAGTTTTACATATCTTTCCAAGTTATGAAAGAACTGGAATTTAAAAGAATTATTATGTATCTCAATACATTAATTTACTTAATTTTATTGACAGATAGTATGCTGGGTGACTCATCACATGTACAAGAGGAGTCTTCACGTTTTGTTATCCCTGACCAAGGTCAACCAAGATCCCATGGATGAAGTCAGGCCATGAGCAGGGATGTCACTCTGACGCAGAAGCCTTGCATTCCACTCATATGCAACATCACAAGGTTATCTACTGGGATATGTCACCTTTGGAAACATAAATATAGAGGAAAGTCTGTTCTTTAAATATGTTTTCTTACACAGTGAGCAAAAACTGTACCTCTTGCCCAAACTCGTTCACTGACCTAGACTAACAACTTAGCTCTGCCTAACTCTTTGGAGATTTGAAAGGTATCTTTCGCCCCTTGCAGTAGAGTGCATTTGGAGAGATTACAGTTGGTTCTGAGATTTTAAAACAAAAATAAAGAGTTCCCAGCAGTTCATGGGGTGGGGGCACAATATATGTGATTATGTGCTTAAAGTCTACATGCCATAACTAAGGTACATATCATATTTTTGCTCTAAGGAATGCAGGACAATTGTTTTTCACACTAGAAGAAAACTAATACTTTGTCCTGTTTCTAATATTACCAAGTACTTCACATGACACAGAAAAGGAAAAGGGAAAAACACATTCTGCATGCTGAAAACCCTGAGATAAAGCGAAACTGTCAACCTAACTGAATCTGTTTCTCTAAATAACAATAAACCCTTACATATTTCCCCATAAATCAAGTGATCATCACTAGAACAGTTGCTATTTTGCCACTATAAATACACTAATGTAAAACTAATATGTTTTATTTCTTGCAAATACTGATTTCTCAGTGTTTCCATCTCTGGGTCTTTCTTTTCTAGGTATTGCAGTCCAGGAATAATAAGATAAAGCCCTCCTGAGTCCGACCAGTGGTAATTTATACTGGTTCCTGTCAAAATTGTATGCATATAATTGTATACATGTGATTTGTAAATAAACACAAATCAAAAAGCTCATCTAATTAGGCTAGGCACTCTTGCTCTTAAGAAATATGAAATATTCTTCACATGTAGAAATCATATCTACAATGTCCTCCCAGGAAAAATTATCTGACACTAGCTCTATGATTATGGAATCTCCAGGTGGAAAACAAGGTCATTACGTGGCAGGAACAAATAACCGACACATGAACATCAATGAACTTACACGTACAACAGGCACAACCTGCAAGGATAGATTAGATGGTTCTTGTTTCTAGAACTGACAAAATTAGTAAAATGCTTCAACAGATAATAAAAGTACATTAAAAACCCAACATCTTTTTAAACTTCCAGATAGAAATCAACATCTCAGTTTATCATCATATGTTTTAGTTTTGTTAATGATAAAATCTAGAAGTATTTAATATTTCTGAACATTTATTATCACATCTATATAAATAAACTATTTTGATAGGACCAAATTAATGATATGAAACCAGGAAATTTCTTAACAATTTATGTGGCCAAATCCACATCTTTTTTTTTTTTAAAGAGAGAGAGAGAGAGAGAGAGAGAGAGAGAGAGAGAGAGAGAGAGAGAGAGAGAGAGAGAGAGAGTTTTTAATATTTATTTTTCAGTTTTCGGCGGACACAACATCTTTATTTGTATGTGGTGCTGAGAATCGAACCCGGGCCGCACGCATGCCAGGCTAGCGCACTACCGCTTGAGCCACATTCCCAGCCCCCAAATCCACATCTTGATGGATGGAAACTGATTCTGAAAAGGTTTGGAAAAGCAAAAAGTACTCCTTGCAGTATGACTAAGAAATTCGTTAACCCTAGTTAGATTTAAAAAAATGTAGTTGAGATAATTCAAGCAGTACATCAGGGTCTGAAGATTTATGACATCTTGATATTTGTAATTAAAACACTTGTGGTTTCTTTTCAATGAACAGACAAACATTACTTGGAAGCTTTGATATTTTTGCTTTTTGCCCTTTAACTTTTGAATGCATTTTTTTTTAATTTGGTAAGCCAATTATTCTGAAATCTGACTGCCTTACACTCATTTCTTTCATAAATGTTTCTGAATCTTCTCTTGATAATCCACAAAAGCCAGTAGTTCTTAAAGAACCATTTAATAGAATACTGGCAATTATCCGCTAACTAACCCACTATCCAATTGCACCATTTTTTTCATAGTGAAAAATCTTTTTTTTTCTAATTGAAATATAATGTACGTGCATTTTTAAATCACAGAACACAAAATTACAAAAAACTATAAGCCACCAACCAGAAAGACTCACAGATATATTTATCAGTGCAGTGTGTATATGTATTTAGCAAATCCATATGTACTTTTATGTTATGTTGCATTGAAATTTTTACTGTACTAGATTAATTCTTGTGAATCCAAAACTTGGTTCCCACTCTATCTTTTTTGTTTTGTTTTATTTTGATGGACACAATACCTTTATTTTATTTATTTATTTTTACGTGGTGCTAAGGATCAAACCCAGTACCTTATACGTGTGAGGCAAGAGCTCTGCCAGTTAGCCACAATCCCAGCCCCTAATTCTATCATTTTTTATCTAAATTTCTCAAAATAGAACTACTGAGGATACTAATTCACAGAGTGAAAACACTTGAGACATAGTGTCAAATTAACGCTGCATAAAATTTTTATCAATTTATTTAATTTATGATATACTATGTTTCTCCTGTCTTTGCAATTATGAATATTTGGAGATGTTTTTCATCATTCAGTGGACTCAATAAATCCGTTATTATATGAACATTTTAATGATGGTATTTGACAATATTGGAAAAAGATTTAAAAACATTTCATATTTGTTATTTATGTGTCTAGTATTGAAATTTATTACAAATAGATTTTCATGCATTGATTGCCAGTGTTAACATTGAAAAATCTTGACTATTTAATACTTAAGATTTCACACTTTCAAAAACACAGAATTCCAACCTTTTACCAAAATGCGTTGTGACTTGTAATAAGCATTGTCACTATGAATATTATTTGAGGAAACAATTATTTTTAGAAAAAGAAGTTTTAATCAAAAACACATGTGTGAATTTGCTAGTTGTTCTTTCCTACTATGTGCATTGATTGCCACTTGAGATTTAGCTCTGACATATATTAGGCCATATATATATATATTATGTGTATAAATATACAAACCACGGTCATGGTAATACCAAGTCAATCCTGAATTTGATTCTCTTGGGATTTAGCTTTGTAGTTAGAGTCCATGTTTGTGCTAAAGGTCATTCGAGTTATGGGATTGAGTAATAAATATTAACTCAATTTCCTGGTTGCCCCTCTTGTACTAAAGACCTGTTGATAACTGAGTACCGTAGAGACACCTTGGTGCTCTAATATTTCAGTAAGGCATGGTCCCTGCTCATTCACCCCCACTAACATTCACAAACCAGTTTAAACCAAACCAGATGTGGAGCACATGGCTGGGGGCTGGGAGTGGAGAGTGCACATGCTGCAGGTTCCCTTCATGGAGTACCTCCCAGTATTAGAAGTGACCAATTAATTTCCTCATAGCACCATGCAAAATACTATGACATACCAAGGAAATGATTGGTTGCTTTCCCTGTAATACTATTTTCACACATTTTATGAAATACAACTTTAATAAAAGACATGATGATGGGACAGAAGAGGTCAGTAAAGTCATCCACTGTCCATAGCCGTTTGAATCCATGTTAAGAATTGACGTGGCCCCTGCCATGAAATGGCATGCATTAACAAGTGTGCAGAGGGGCCTGGAAGGGTGAGTTCATTGGGTCCTTTTTTACCAACTGGTACTTGGATTATTTTTGAAGTTCCCTGTTTTCCTAAAATGGCAAATCAAATCACAAACTGATGTATGCTAAGAACCTCAGAGACAAATTAAGAAATGAGACTAAGTAGTCCCACTTAACTTACAGATGCCTGATGCTGGTTAATTAGCAGATAAACTCCCTTTCTTTCATGATTTAAGTAGTAATAATAAGATACCTACTCTCTCTGGGAGGTGATAGATGCTTGTCCAAACTGATATGTATGATAAAAAAAAAAGAAAAACAAACAAAACCTGATAACTGAGGAATGTTTAGGTTGCAATTTTAATAAAACAGAGGACGTTCCTGTTTTGAGAAAAAATAGGAATTATATTCCTGATAGAATTAAAAAATATTTTAACATATTCCCTATTTTTACTGTATGGCAATTTTTGGTAAGGAATAAATTCTTTCCTTCTGGGTTCGCCAGACCTCTTGCTTTCTTCAAAGCATCAATAAATACTCCTTCTTGGTTTTTGTTTGTTTCTTTCTGTTATGGTTTAGATGTGAGATGTCCCCCAAAAAACTTATGTGTGAAACAATGTGAGAAGGTTTGGAGGTGAAATGATTGGTGTACGAGAGCCTTAACCTAATCAGTGCATTAATCCTCTAATAGGGGCTAACGGTGTGGTAACTATAGTCATATATCGTATGGCAGGAGGACATGGTCACTGAGGGTCTGCCTTTGAAGTGAATATTTTGTCCTTGGTGAGAGAAGAAGTATCTCTGTTTTCTGGTAGTCGTGTCCTGAGCCACTTTGCTCAACCATACTCTTCCACCATAATGTTCTGCTTCACCTCAAGCCCCCCAAAACAAAGTTGGCCATCTATGGACTGTGATCACTAAAACAATGAGCCCCTAATAAACTTTTCTTCCTCTAAAATTGTTCTTGTGGAGCCTTTGGGTCACAGTGGTACAAAAACTAAAACAGTTTGTTTAGTGTATGTTTTTATTTTCTCCAGTTTCAGGGAGGTATGACTGGCAAATTAAAAGATGTAATACTTAAGGTGTACAATATGATGTTTTGATATGAGTATACTTTGTGTGGCTATTCCTATAACCAACCTAATTAACATTATCATCCAACATACCTAACTCTGTGTGTATGTGTGTTGAGAACATTAAGATCTATTCCGTTTAGTGTGTTTCAAATATTTGTGACAATGTGGATGAACCTAGAAGACATTTTGATAAGTGAAATAAGACACACCCAGGGAGACAAATATTGCATGATGTCATTTATATGTAGAACTTAAAAATGTTGAACTTAGAAGAATAATGAGTACCAGGGACTGAGGGGAGTAGAAATGGGAAATGTTGGCCAAAAGATACAGACTTTCGAATTACAACATGAATGAATTCTAGAAAGCTAGTGTACAACATGATAACTTATGATTTATAAGAATATACTATACTATAGGCTTCTTGCTTTTAAAAATGTTTTCTAACTACAGGGTTTAGGGAGTCTACTGAAAGTTACATGTGCAGGCACATGTGCACAAACACACACACACATACACACACTCACACAGATGCACCCACACCATTAGTTCCCTTGTCTTTATTTAACATTGACTTGGAAAGCAATAAACATACTATTCACTCTTACATGCTCTACAAGTTATAGATCAAATTCTTAAATTTGTATTGACTAACCCTAAGGCCTGCACTATCAAAGTTAAACCATTTAGCTTGACACCCGTGGTGCTTCAAGATAGAGCCTCCAGGTTTTGCAGATGTGGCCTTATTAACACATGGACTATGCTCCTCTGTCCCCCAAACCTGTGATTACTCAGATAGTCCTTTTCCCCTCTTGGCAGTCACTCTGGAAAGCCTTGATTTTTTTTCTGCCAGAACCCTGCAGTGAAACTCATCCTTCTCAGGAGCCCCAGACCTCTACCCCCAACTGCACATCTTATGGTTCCAAGGCACCTGGGCCTTGAAAGAAATCAACTCCAATATCCAAATGCACTCTTCCATTCCCTCATGCCATCCATTGGTGCACCAGGCACTGGTCCTGCCTCCCTACCTAGGAGCACTCCCACCCCTTGCCCCATTCTCCCTTGCAGACCTGATGACCTTCTGGATGTTCTGAGAACAGACACTTTGTTACAGATGCCTGCATCTCAGCTAGGGAGGTTCCCTGTGCCCAAAGTGCAGGTGATGGGGAGCACATAGCTATCGAGTCTACCACCAACAGGGCTTTCCTGGCTGCTTCTTGGTAAGTAGACCGAGTTTATTTATGCCATCTCTCATGGGACCCAGCATGCCTTTGTTTCCATGATTCTGTGGCCCTGTGGAAAGTGATTTCAGCTATAGCAGACCATGTCTGATTCATCTTCATAATGCTAGCACCAGAAACAAGGCTGTCATGTAGAATTGTGAGCCCAGAGGCACCCTGCAGTCTCTCCTTAACCATATGACCTAAATTAATCTTTACCTTTGCTCCCACTGAAGTATGAGTTTGCGATCCTTAACCCATTAAGTTGCAAGTTTCCATTTCTGTGAATATTTCAATGAGATTGACATAAGTCCATAAAAATAGATTGAAAATAATAATTAGATCTAATGTATATTATTATATTAATTGATATAATTATTATAATAATATTTTCATTATACTGCAATTATATAACTATAATACATGTAATATGCTCTAAGTTTTTATAGTTGTTCCACATCTGGGACAATTGGACATAATGGGTTAACAGTCTTTTCAGAGCTCCCTTGTACTAGACATTTTTGTGCATGTATTGGTCCAGAGAACAGCAAATTTGCTTTTGAAAGCTTAGGATGATGCCTCACATCTGGTAAGTGCTCACTTGTGAAATGATAAAATAAGCAGCACTAAGTCAACTATGGTTTTACACAATATGTGAGATAATAGGTAAAAGAATGTATTAAACATTAAATATTGATTAATTAAGCAATTAAGATTAAATTGATAATGATTAAACTATTAAGTAAAATACTTTATATATTATATTTTTATTGGGAGTAATTACTAGGTTCCCAGAAATTATTTGGAAAATATTTTTCCCAACAGCAAAACTGAAGCTACTTATCATTACTTCTGCATCCAAATTCTCTTTTTCTTTGTTATTTTTTTTTTGTTTTGTATATATGTATGTGTGTGTCTGTGCTCTGTGCTTCTGTTATGTGCCAGGCTCTGCCAGACATTGGAAAACAGCAGTGAAGGATTCATATGAGCTCTGCTCCTGGTCAGGAGAGACAGGTTGAAAACTAAAAATTATGACATCATGTAGACAGATGAATGTCAACATAAAAAGGAGCCTGAACCTAGACTTACTTAGGTGGTGAGGGAAAGCAGCTTTCAGGTAGAAATGGCATTAAGTTATATTCTGAGACTATAACAGCATAAAAATTTGGAACTACAGGGGGGGAAAAAAAGGAACCAACTTTAGGGATACCCAAAGCTCAGGGAAGCTGGGCCAACCTCCAGATACCTCTGTGAGACTAAACACTACTTAAAGCAAATTGAACCAAAGCAAATATTCAACAAAAAATTTAACCCTTGGAATATGCATCTTCTTGACTTTGGATTCATTCAAGTGTGCTTTTGTACTACAATTACTCTTTTTTTGGTACCAGAGATTGAATTCAGGCACTTGACTACTAAGCCACATCCCCAGGCCTATTTTGTATTTTATTTAGAGACAGAGTCTCACTGAATTGCTTAGTGTCTCACCATTGCTGAGGCTGGCTTTGAAATTACAATTCTTTTGCCTCAGCCTTCCAAGCTGCTGGAATTACAGGCATGTGCCACCACACCTAGCGACAATTACCCTTACCTTGAATATACTAAAGAAAAAAATCACCTTAAGTAGTGTGCTCTTTAATAGAATACTATTAAACTTTGTTTTACATGTAGTATTTCACCTGAATATTAGTTTTATTTTTTCATTCAAAAATTTCTCTTGTCTAGACCACATTGATGACTACTAGCAGAGTCAGGATTTGAACTTAGTTCTGTCTTATCTTAAAGCCAATGACATTAGTGTGCATTCTGTATTGCCTCCTTCCAGTGGTGGCAACTGTGACTTGATCTCTTTCATTAAATGCATACTTGAAGATTAATAATACTAACAACAATAACAAAAACAAAAAGCTCAAGGACACATTTAATATTTAAATAGGATATTAAAACATGGCCTAACATTTTTTATATTTAGAATTTATAATTGGTCAATTTGATTTACACAGTGGTTTAGTCTCAAGCATTTGCAATAAATAACTAGCACTAGGAAAACATATCACCTGAATGAAATTGAAGGTCAAAAACTTTATTTATGGTAATCCACAAAGCAAAGAGGATCAAGGTTCTTCAACAAAAAAAAAAAAAGGTATTTAGCCTGGATAACTCTAAGTCTGGGGACAAGAAGAAAATAGTGAAAAGGAAGATTTCTTTTCACTTTTCTAAGATTCTGTAGACTCTTAAGAAAAATTAAATGATGCATGCCCAATATGAATATTAATTTAAAATTTAAAATTTAACTTTGTTTAACCTTGGTCTACTCTTTGACAAAAACTGGAAGTGATGAGCACATTATGGAAGCAGGTGAATTTATCATTTATCCATTTTTAAATACTCTAAGTCATAAAAGAATATCTTTTTAGAAGATTAGACATTGTTTTTATCCAAGGTTGTAGCTAATTACAAAAATAAAACCCATCATTTCTTTCTCAGGGTGTTACTTCTTCCAGCAGTTCAGCTGCATATAGGAGTCACATTTGCTGTCACACAAAACCCCAAAAGTCAGGAGTGACTCCTATTGTTTTCTTCCCCCATTCCCACTTTACTGCTAAGGCTGGCACATATGTCTTTATAAGTTGTCAATAGCAGCCAGCTGCTTCATGGTGTGGGAGGCTATGTCACCTCTGTCTGCAGCTCCTGGTGGAGATTGTCATCTCTCCTCAGAGGAACAGAGTCCTAAAAGGAAGGACATCCTCAACACACATCGGTCTCTCTCCATCCCTCTACTGCATCTCCATGGGCAAGTGGAGTGACTCTCTTGATTGGTACCTTTGGTGAGAATCACCAGGGTTTCATGGCTTAGTCCACATCTCTTCCTGTGTGGGAGAACTACTATTCAGGGAGCCCCTGAGGTGTGCTCTGTCTTTATAGGGGATGACTGTCTGGCTTGGCACTGTGGAGAGCCAGGTAAGCCCACCTGCCACTCACAGAGTTTATTCTCCCATGCAGTCTTATTAGGAAGAAAAGTGATTTTAAAAAATCTCTAGTACATCTCCCTGATTTTCTTTTTTTCAGTTTGTTTTAGACATGAGTATAAAAGGGGAATTTTATTTACTGCGTACCTTCTCCAAAATCCCAAATATCTTCAAGTCTCTAGGTTAAAGTATTAAGCCTCACTTTAGCAACTTGAGAGACACTCAGATAGTACTAAAGAGTGCATTCTTGAAAAGTTCATTGAATTAGACAAAAAGAAATGAAGGGAAGGGAGAGGGAACTAAAATAGGAGAATAGAATGAATAAGACATAACTTTCCTCTATTTATATATAAATACACAACCAATGTAACTCCACATCATATACAACCACAAGAAGTGAGCCTTATTAAAATAAATTATAGTCAATGTATGTATAATATCAAAATATACTCTATTGTCATGTATATCTAAAAAGAACAAATAAAGAAAAAAAAAAGGGTGTGTTTTTAAAAGTCAGTCAAAGCCTTGAAGTTCAGTGGCTTTGAACAAGTATCTTGACCCCGGTAAGTCTCAGATTGTCATTTTTAAAATAAAATAATACCTCATAAGTTTTAAAGCAATAAAATGCACACAATTTTAGCAATTTACTAGTACATACATAATAAGTACTCTTTACCTGATAGCTAATATATTGAGAATCAACTTCTTAGATTGACATTTATAAGTTTCCAGAATATTCTCTTAATCTGTATCTCCAGCTGCCGTTCTCATTCTTCCTTAATTATAGTCATTAATTTAGGAACTATTTCTTGTATACCCTCTATGTGTTCTATGTTCCAACGTGACCTCAGAAAGAACAAGATAAATCAGACCGAATCCCTGCCTTGAATATTATTCTTTGTTTGGTAAAGGGAAACTTTACAAGGAAACCAATGTGTTATATCATTTATATCTACTGTGTTGGATCATTTATATCTACTTCATCAATAAATAAATATATGTCTATGTTATATGTATAAATGCAAGTATCATGATTCTGTCTTCACAACTGAGATCAATGTAGAGTCCATGTGAACTCAGGAAGAAAAAGGGGAGATAGGATGCCTGAACTTCACCATGAAGAAGCATAAGCATACTCCAGTTACATTCTAGCAAAGAGCAAAATAAGGAGACAGAAGAACAAGAACTGCTTCATAGTTTAACGAAATACAAGTAGTACTTTGTGTTCTCAAAGGGCAATGTGCAAAAGTACCTTCTGCAGAATCTGCTAGAAATACAGATTCCCAATACACACACCCAGAAATTCTGACATAGTAGGTACAGGTTAGAGCCTGCATAACTATTTATTAGGTATAATTTACATACAATGAGATGCACACATTTTCAGTGTGTCATTTAGTGAGTTTTGGAAAATATAAATGTGTAGACACTGCTCACTCAAGCTACAGAATATTCTCTCATACCAGGGGATTTCTAATAGGTACCTGTACTTTTAACTGCAGCATAGATGATAGCACAGCATCAGATGATGAGGATATAGAGAAAAAAACGGGAGGTGGAATGGTAACAGAGGCCAGACTTGGGGACCTTGTATGCTCAGCTGAAAGATGTAGGAGCTCTTCTTTGGAGTCCAGTAGAGACTGTGATCTAGGATCTCAAGCTGTCCTACTTTCCATTGGTGCTTGTTAGTGTTTCTTCAGCCTGAAGCACTCAGTCCCTTCCGTCTACTCCTACCTATATATAAACATGCTACTCAAGCACAAGAGCTTATATCAAAAGGTAAATTTGGACTACGAAGGAAAGTAAGGAGGAGCTATGAAGAGATGATTCATTAAAATATATATATAAATAACTGGGCCCTTAATTTTAAGGAGAGATGCTCAATATTACTCCTAAGAAAAAAAAATACAAAGTAAAACCATGTTGAAACACCATTTCCTACCTAAACGGTGAAATCATCAATAATTTGAAATTTGGCAACATGCTTTGTGGCATGCCTGTGAGGAAACAGGAATCTTATACATTGCTGTCAGGAAGACAAAACTGTATGGTTGGGAATTGGGTTATGTCTAGCCAAATTATGCTAGCAAGCCTTTATAGACATGTACACTTTGACATGGCCATCCCCACTCTAGGATTATATCCCAAAAACAGGCTGCCAAAAATATGAAAAGAAATATCCATGTGGGTATTCAGTGAAATCTATTCATAGTAACCAAAGATTCCAAACTTCTCCAGTGTTCATCAACAGGGGGCAATAAACCATGACACAATTACAAAGGGAGTACCATGTCATCATAAAAAGAAATGAGCACTGTCTTTATATCCTGGTAGGGAATGACCATTGGCATATGTTATTAAATGGAAAAATAACATAAAGAAAAATATTGTGTTATAAAACCTACTTATGTAAGGGGAGAAATGGAAACATATGTAGACATTCTCTTATATTAACATAGTTTATAAATTATAATTTCTGATGGTAAACATAAAATACATGGACATGTTTACTTATATTAATATAAAACATTTCCTTTTATTAACATAAAATAGTAAAAGGCTAAAAATTAAATTGCCACCTTTGAGAAGACAGAAAAATGCATGAAGGGAACAGGAGGTAAGTTAGACTTCTCCAAATAAATGTAGCTTGTTTTGTAAATTTGACTTTGGAATTATTTGATATTTTGTACATTTATAAAAATAGCAAGCAAAATTATATATCAACTTGGCATATAATTGCACAAAAATAAATTGGATTATCTGACTATTCTTCTCTAGTGGGTGTTGCCTGGGAAAAAGTTATTGACCTATTTTCAGAAAATATGGTTAGCAGTAACATTTATATTATAATTTTGAGACTATTTAGGTACTTCTATGGTTCAAACAGATGAGAAATTATACTGGGATTTTTTGATAATAAGAGTTTTCCATTTGGGCAAATGTTGGCATATTGATGAAGTTAAGGAAAGCATTTGCGATTCTGTTTTTGAATTGGAAATATTGGTGTGAAGTCAGGAAGTATTTTATTATGATATATGATTCTAATTGTTGCATTTTATTCTTAGTTATTGTTGTGAATCTCTTGCTGTGCCTAAGTTATAAATTATAGATGCATGAGTATAGCAAAAAGCAGTATAAATAAGATTCAGTACCATCCATGGGTTCAGTCATCCACAGAATGTCTTGAAACATATTCCCTGAGGAGAAGGGTGGGACACTGTGGTTAAAGGGCTTCAGGGGGCTACAGAAGAGCACTGGATGTAGCCATTCTTGACAGTTACCAGCTGAGACTAAGGGAAAGGGCACTGAGAATTCTGAAACTTAAGGGGAGGAGAAATAGCTTTCCTTATCACAATGGTGAAACTTCTTTCACACCCTGTGGCCAGCTCTGTGTGAAACCCCACCCAGGGTGAGTATGAGTATGTATTTATGTACATTTATGCACCAACATTGTATTCCCTCTTGTCTAAAGCTGCTTCCACACTTCCCCCTCAGTCTTTGCTTTACAGAGAGGAAAAAGATTAGGGTTAATGATGAGAAAAAGTTCACTATCATTAGAAACATTTGACCCTGTCACAATATCAGCAAAAATAGGACAACAGGAGACACCAGCTCACTGCGTGCCATCTCTCTGGAGCCCCAGCTAATTTGGAGGGTAGTAGCAGGGTATCATAAAAACTTGACAGCATGCTACCTTGTAATGATTGCTCAGACAAAACAACTTTCATAATAATCTTATTAGGAAAAGAGAGGCTATTTTTTTCCCTCTCTCTCTCCTTTGTGAGGAGCAATTTATTTTTATGGGTAGTAAAAGGAAATAAATTTTCCTGAAATGGTTCCTTAGTGGATCAGGGTCCACACAGCTCATTCTGTGTTTATAGATAAGCAAAAGGTCAATTGAATGTTATGTTGTTTATGGTGAGGTGCTCTTAGGAAGTGCACAGCACCGTGCCAGGGGGAGCGGGCTAGCTAATTCACTTGTTCTTACTACCTTTGGAGGAGAAATTTCTGTGACAGAAGCTCTCAAGGTAAACACCTATCAATCATCTGTTACAGGACATTTGTTTTGCTGGTAGGATTTAATACACTGTAGGAGATTAGAATGTGTTGCTTTTGTCACTGTGGAAAATATACAGATAATTTTTCAGACACAAATTTGACAGATTCTAAAGGAGTAGCATACGTGTTTCTCAATAAAGGCTAGCTCCTGAGGCCATTTTGATACTTCATTAACATAAAAGCAGGAGCTTTTTTGGGAGATAGTGGAGAGAATTTGGATCCAGTGTCCATTCAGGGAGACGGGTAGAAGGTCTTAAGACCCAATTCCTCTCTAGGAATGTCTAATATAAAAATCACAATCAGTTCACATTTGGCAGTCCCATGCTTTCCTAACCACATTTATCATTTATTCAGTAAATATTGAATTATAGGCACTATGCACAAGACTACATGCCAGACCCAAAGAAGACTGTGCCACGAAAATGTATAATTCTTGCTAGATTCAAGAAGGAAGATTCATTCAATAGGCATGGGGTACTTTTTGCATGATCACCTGCTAGCTGTTGAGAGTCTAATTGGTAAGCCACAGAAAAGTCATTAATACTGAGTGAACATCTACAATGGCCCAGGCAATGTGATAGACATTTGCACAAATATTTTTATCATGTTAACCTTGTTACTACTCTTACCCCTGCTTTTTCAAGTAAGAACACCAAGATTCAGGGACAGGTTGGCAATAAGAGGTTGTTGGGGCTCAGAAAATGGTACCTCAAAGTATTTTCTTAGTCTCTCTGAACTCCCCTCTGCACTCTGTCTCTGGTCCCTCTGTCTCTGTAGAACAGAGGTGGGTTTTCCCTGAAGTTTCCCTGTCATACTAAGGGAAGTTCCTCCTGAAGGAATGCAATTGTTGTGAGCCCCTTCTATAATCACATCACACAGGGAAGGTTGGTTCACTGGAAGGAAGAGTAGAATTGATCCCATACTGAGAGCCCAGAAAAGCTTTGTCCTGGGCTACTGTCTTTTCTTTAGGCCCATTAATATACCTTAAAATCACTTATTCTCACTCTAAATTGTCTATGAAGAGGTTACATAAGCTTCTAAATCTTATTGGGGTATTGGGTATTCAGTTTTCATTCTTTATGTTCCCCTGACCTATATATAACAAATTTGTGGGCTTTTTCTCTTGTTAATCTATTGTCTCCTTATTTCTGCAGACTTAGTTATGAAATTGAGTTCCTAACTCAGCATCTAAACCCAAATCATTGGATTCCACATTGGGACTATGTTTTTCCTCCTACCGAAAAGAAATTGAAAAGAATGCAGGATATAAGATGATAGTTGTATACATTATAATAAAAAGGAACTAAATATCTATAGAACATATAGTGAGAGGGTCCAGTGAGGGAGAAAAAAAGGAATAGGATGGGAGTAGGAAGTAGGGAGTAAAATGAGAATGGAGTTGGGAGTGGGGAGTGGGGGTGGGTAGGGCTAGGATAGGAATAGAGGAGATTTGAGGGAACTAAAAATTAGATGGAAAGAGGTGAGAATGGGATAGGATAGGAAGTGAAGATGAAATGCAGGATAAGAGTGGAAAGTGGGGGTGGGTTAGGTGGGAGAGGGTAAGAGTGAAATGGGTAGGAAGTAAAGTTGAGATGGAATGGGGTGAGATGAGGTAAGATGGGGTAGGAGGTGGGGCTCAGATTGGGGGGGAGTGGGGCATGTGCAGAGAGAGCTTCTCAGAAGAAGTGGCAGTTGAACTAAGTATGGAAGAGCTACCTGACATAAAAGCAAACACAGGTAGGCTCTGAGGATAAGGGAAAAGTGAAGACTGTCTGGATAACACCGGGGACCACCCGTGTACTCAACCCATGTTCTTTTCAATATGCTAAAGACCCAAGTGAGAATGAGAACTTCACTCCCTCCTCTGACCCACGTTATGGAACCAGCCGAGCTGCACATTGTGAAGGAATGGATAAAGAAAATGTGGTATATATACAAAATCAAGTTTCATGTAGCCGTTCCCTCCCTTAACCTCGCTCGCCATTGTCTTCTCAGTTACCACTTCTCTCTCCTCTCTCTCTCTCCTTCCCTGCTCCTCCTGCATCTGTTCCAATTTCCAGCAACCCTCTGATTCTTCATCCTTCATACTGATCTTCTCAGCAAACGTGAACTTCACCTCTGTTCACCTCTACCCAGGTGCTCTCCCAACTCTGTTTAGGCCTTACATCTGGCTCCAGACCTTCTGAATTGACTCTCCCAGGACTATACCCCTTTTATTCCATTCCTGTTTGCCCAGCTTAGTTGCAGTCCAGATTCCATATTCCTGGCCTACAATGGTGGGTTGTTAGTTCCTCCCACTTATAGCTGATGCTACAGGAGATGAAAATATTCATATGCCTCTCCCCCAATATCTGCAAGGTCTTCTAGGCAGAGACCCAGTGTGCTTCACATTTGCATCCCAGGCATCTGGCACCCTCTAAGCTGTCAGTCATCTTCGTAGGATGAACAACTTGTCCAATTGCACCACTCCAAATCTACATTGCACACAACTGTAGACCGATTTTGCTAACACTTTGCTAGAAAATTCAATGGCTGACCATTATAGACAGAATAAAGTTTGAATTCCACAGCCTTACATTTAAAACACTCACAACCTGGCCCTGATTAACCCTTCCAGTATTGCCTTCTATTACTTTCCAAAAGTAATTCATTATTCTAGAAAATCTTTTCCTTCCCCTGCCCCATCATTACTGTACTTACTTGCCTGCCTTCATTGTAATTCTCTTCTCTCTTCCTGGCTCAGTCATACTCATCTCACAAAGTAAAATTTAAATCTCACTCATTTGCCAGCCTCTAGAGATTCCCAGCTGAACCTTGTTGCCACTGAAGGTCTAGCATGTTCCTACATCTTTCACCAGCTTCCTTTTCCTGAAGGTATCCTGAGACTTAGGCCTTTTTTTATCTTACCAGACTGTGAATGCTGTGAGGGCCAGATTCCTGGCCTATGCAATGTTTGTATCTATCTCCTATGTTCTCTGCACGTACAGGATGCTGAGTAAAGCTGTTATTCTACTATCACCTTCCAAAACTTACAAAAGAGAATTCTTCAAAATGTATCCTTGCAGGAGCCAGATTCTAATCATTATTCAACAGGCAGGTTCAATGCAAGTCAATTCAGATCCCACATGCCAAGCCTTTGTGAGGCTTCTTGCAAGGTACTGTGCCCGCAGGACAGATACCTGCCCTGACTAGCAAACAGGCTGCTGTATGACATTGCTATGGCAGGTTCAATTAGGGACTGTGATTCAATTACACTGTTTGATGCCTGTAATGGGAGCCATTTGTTCTTTTGGAGCAAATTTTGAAAAATAGCCTTCTTGTTATCAGAGGAGTGGCTGAGTCAACCATTGGCCAACTTTCCATTTATGCCATTCCACTTGATGCTAAAATTCATTTTATACATTTGATACGGGATGGTCCAGGTAATAAATTGTTTCTGCTAGGACATGATGGATGTTACACTGACTTTCTCAGCTTAATTAAATATCTACCTGGAGGGATTACAGCCAACCAGCAGCTGAAGCTTGAAATCCTACCCACCTGCTTCTGCATACTTCATGCACCTGAATGGCCTGGCTGAAGTGCCCCAAAGAAAGAAGGCCGTTGTTGTAAAAAGAGGTTGCATTACCTGCCCATCCAGTGGAATGGATTTTCATCATGCTGAAAATCTTAATCTGAGTGAGACCCTAGGACCCTTGCAAGGGGAGAGAGGTAAATGGGAATTTATGTTGACTTTGCAAACTAATCCCTGCCCTGAACATTGATACCAGGCCAAACCCACCCCTTCTTAACTCTCTCCAAAAGAAATCCAGGAATTATGAAAAAGAGTAAAATTTCTATCTCACCCTCTTAACTCCTTAGGTACCTGCCCAGTTTCCCAAAGACAATAACCTTGTGTTTTAGAGCCTCATCTTAGTATCAGTTTGCTTTTAAATCAAATATTTCCTGATATACATAAGGTATTGACTAATACCAGTAAATTAGTCATGAGCAGGATTAGACATGCCTCCATTTCTCTAGCAGTGAGAAGACAGCAGAGGATGGGGAATAGTTTAACATGCTAGGGATCTAGAACACCTAAAGTTTTCCAAACTATGCCCAACCTCTCTTTTGTAGTCTAAGTTCCTGGGCAATGGTGTATCCTGGCAATATCATCCTTATCTAAAACATAAAACAAACAACAACAACAAAAAAAAAAATCTGTACACAAAATCTTCAAAACAGATCATATCTTAATTAGAGAAGAATATAAGAATTCTGGAAGTGCATGTCATTCTGTCTTCTGGGTTCTAGACCACATGGTATATTGTGTAATTGTAGCTCAACCTCTGACTAAAAATGATCTTGATCTAGTGATTCAATCTAAAGCAATGATTAAACCCATTGTACCTTAGTTTAATCTGGTGTTTCACACATATTTGATCTTCAGTGCATGGTTGTTGAATAAATGGATGGACTGATTATTATAAATAAACTAGACAAGAATCAAGAATTAAGATTGTTTATAATACTTACTGTTTTGCAATGCTGAAGCATGTGTCCTAGCTTTGAGGAATACATCAAAACATTTAAAATAGTTTTCTTCTTATTTCTCTAATGTTAAGATTCATTTGGGACTTGGGGTTTATTTTAGCTCAACTCCCATGAAATTGCAGTTTTCATAAGTCAAAATGGTCATGTGCTGGTAATATAATATGGTTAAACCTATAGAATTGAAAAATTCCATTTTCAGCTCTTTGGGACTCCCCATCCCTGGAGATTTTTAGATGATGGATCCAGTCTGCGGCTAAGAATTGTTCTCATCAATGGGAGAGCTTGGGAAACATCAAATGAGAACATAGGTAAGGATTGTTCTACATGATGAATGCAGTTGGATTTCTAAGAAGCAGCATGTTTAGATCAATGTTTTATTACTGTGGTGCAAAAAGGACCACCTTTCCCAGGAGTGATTGAATGCTGCCAGGATGTGGTAAATGCTGATGGGATCACTGGCTGGGAAAATGTGGAGCTTGTGTGGTTTCTCTTAGCTTCAATTACTTTCTGCAAAAGGGAAACTAGAGAATACCCATCCCAGGAAACAGGGATGTAGGCTGTATGATGCTGGTCCAACACCTGGCATGCAGTGGGTGCTCACGAATGTCTCCAAAAGAGGACTTGGAACCTGGGTTGACCATTCTGACAGGGTGCCTGTGGCTGTCCACAAACACTTGCTAGGAGCCCAAGGGAAGGGCTTTCTATGCCAGCATTATCTCCACCTATTCTGTTTTCCTTCCTGTTTTACACCCACACTCACCCTTTCTCTGGGCTGCCTGCCTCAGCACCTGCCCCATTTTAACTCTGTGCTTTGGCTCTCACTGTTCATCTGCCCCACCAAAACCTTTGGCCTGCTGATGAAATGAAGATCCTTTTTGATTATTTACTTTTCTGTTTTTATCATGGCACTCATTCAAAGATGTGGCTTTTGAAATTTTCATTCTGGCTTCCTGCAGCACAATCTTGGGTGATGGATGGCCACCCCATTTGGGCCCAGAGGACTTTCTGGCAAGTCTGCCTATTGCCTAACTCTCCTTCTCCTGCTTCATACAGGAGTGCCTTCCAAGGGTTATGACTTTCCAAACAGTTGATATCATAGTAAATGTGAACCTGTCAGTTGGAAGTATAACCCTGGCAGTTTTCTAAACTTAAATATGGGAGGAAAGAGAAAGGCAAAGCTGTAGCTGTGATATAGCATGGGTGGGGCTTAAAATAAGAACCAATTGCTAAGAGGGCATCACTGAGAACTCCAAGGGCTTACCTACTCACTTAAAAATAGTCCTTCTCCGAATAGATGAACTCTAGATAGGGCAGAGGGGTGGGAGGGGAAGGGAAGGAGCAAGAGGTTAGAAATGATGATGGAATGTGATAAACATTATTATCCAAAGTACAAGTATTCACAAATTGGTGTGAATATACTTTGTATACAACCAGAGATATGAAAAACTGTGCTGTATGTATGTAATATAAATTGTAAAGCATTCCACCGTCATATATAGATTAAAAAATTAATAAAGAATATAGTTCCTCCCCAAGGAGCAGAAAGAGATAGTTCAAATTACTTCCAGCCTTGGTCCCTACTTACAGGGCTCCCTTTCATTGATCAATATTCAATGATGTGGGGAGAAGAGCAGTAGAGTAACATGATTTTACTGCCTACATTCTTATGTTAGCACCCCATGTCCAATTGCATGACCTTAGACTTGTAAGTCCACCTCTCTGGGCCTCTGTTTCTTCATCAGAAAGACAATCCTCATGATGCAAGATCTTTATAGGCACTAAGAGCATCTGGTATACAGTGAGCACTCAAGAAATGTTTATCTTTATTGGCATAATCATCTCTCAAATCTTTATAATCAATGGATCCATTTTTTCATATTTTTTATCATACAGAAATGAAAAAATATACACAAAATCTAAGAGACTCTTGGGTGTTAATGTCAAATATTAGACCCCAGTGATATCTAAAAAGGTGGACAAATTGCTTGCTTTTATTTCCCCTCAAATCACATAACAATACTCTATTTGGAAGAATTATAAAATAATATTGGAAGTAATATTTTCTGATTGCCATCCCAAAAGAGTAACCAAACCATGGTATTCCTGCTTTGGCTGTTTCCTCAATGTGGCATCTCCCCTTGAAGACCCTTTTGGCATTGCCCCTTGCTTTAGTATCCTTTAAAACCTTCCTACTATAATACCTTTGACAGTCCCTGTCCTTTCCTGCCTGTAGTATGCCTGCTCTGCTGACCTTTGGACCAATTGTGCTGCTTATCTTCATGTCACCTAGCACTCACCTGAAGGAGCATGGTCCCAGTTGCAGTCAAGGCCCAGGAGCTGCTGTCACTTGTTTGGCCATGGTGATTCTGTTCCCCTGTTACAGCAGCCCAGTCTTTCTCCACCAAGATAATCATACACACAAAGCTTCTTAGACCAATCCAAATATCAGTCTTTATTCAGTGTTTTTCAGTGACTTGTGACTTCTCCTCCCTGGAGCTCAGGCTACCTGCTTGTAACTGGACTCTCAGCAAGGTAGAAAAACATCCTGGCAGCACCTTCAGCTCCCATGGAAAAGTTTCCCTGAGCATCCAGGGTAATCTCTGCAAGGTCAAGGGAAGCCTGTCCTTATGTATTTTCCCTTCCAGCAGGTGGCCAAGACAGCAATCCTGCAGGGACACTCAAGGTGTACCTTAAGACAGGGTAATGAAATCTAATGTGAAGGTCTATTTATACAACTAAATAAAAACCATTTTGTTTCAAATTACTAATTGACACATGCAAGTCTGTGATAACTGGATCTATACCACACATCCACCTTTTTTCCCCCAAAGATCATGAAATTTGGGAGCAAATGAATTTGGGTTCAAATTCTGGACATAATATTTTAGGTATGTCCCTTGGATACTTCTCTGAGCTTTCTGTTTCCTCCTGTAGGAATTAGAAAAATAATGCTTGGCTCCTAGGAGTGTGGTGAGGATTTAGGGAGATAATGGTTTCAAAGTGCTTCATACCATGCCTGGCACATGGTAGGTGTTGAATAAATGGTACTTAACTTCTCCTTTCTTCTCCAGCAATGAATTAGATGGTATTCATACAATGCCAAGGGAGCTTTCTACTCTTGTTTTTAAACATTCTAATAGTTTACTACCAATAAATAATAAAGGGGAAAATCATAGCTTACCCGTGTATGACAGAGCATATTCAAGATACAGTCACTGACTAAGTTGCCTAATCATGGCTGTTGTATCAAGATGCATTAATTTGTTACTCCCCTGTTTGGTAGAAATGGAGAATAAACAGATAAGGGAGTATGATAAATAAAAAACAAAAGCTTAACATTGAGTCTCTTTATTTATTGAGGTAACTGGTGTTTTCTAAATCGTGTTCATTTATTTACCCTTTTTTATTTTATCACATCTTTCTCAATTGCTCAGCTGTGACATAGTCTCAGATATTTTATGATACTTAATTTCAAGCAAATTGCTTCACCATGGTAGCAAAATGACAACAAATGTAATAAAAAGGATATTAAATATAATTCCCTGCTGTATGAAAATTTATAAATGCCTACTCTATTTACAGTACATGCAAGTGGAAATTCAACAATATCTATGAGTAAGGCAGAGAGCTACACACAGAAGTTCCCTTCCTGATGGTGAGATTTTTTTTCCTTGCATAGATGAGAAGAAAACATTCTTGGATGTTTCTCTAAATCAGAATATTCTCCAACATATCTGAAAATTGCTCTTAATTTGAGTACATCCCATCTTTCTCATCATATCAATTGTTCTTACTTACCGTCTTAAAATGAGGTTACCTTGGCCAAATCACCATCATATAACAAATGCACAATATCAAAGATGAGCAAAGTGGGGAACCACACCAATATTGAGGCATCTTCTATAGAGGTATTCTACTGCAACCGTGAAAGAGGAATCACCAGGTGGAAATTAAAGTTCAATTTTTCTTGACTTATAAATCAGTTGATAGGGTTTTTTTTCCATCATAGATATTTAAATTCATCCTAGTTGTCATGAACAGAATCTTTAAAATCATTGATGAAGGGGGTAATGTGTTAATTTGCCCATAATATATTAAACCATCATTGACACCTTGGCCAGGGCCTCTTGCTCTGACCTATTTAAGCCACCTGCTTTGTGCCTGTCACTGCCACTCTCATTTGCTCTCAGTTGAGACATGAAGCATATGTTCATCTCACTATCAAAATCACAAAGTACACACTGAAACTAAAGTCTCTTCTTTAGCAATGTACTTTAATTTGTTGTTTGTAGTTAAAGTAAATAATGAGATTCTGGCATGCTGCTCAGTGCTGGTCAATTCCTCTACTTTGGGAAGCAGGAGAGGTGACCCACATTTATGAACAGCAACTTTATTTAGCATTTTCCATGTGACACCTCTTTGCATTCTTGCAACAGCTGTTCAAGATAAGTATCACTGCACCATTTTACAGCTGAAAAAGCTAAAGCTTATCGCTGTCAGCCAACTTGTCAAATGTCGCACAGGAAGTGCAGAACCAGGGTGCAGAAGCACGTTCAATGGCAGACCTCTTGTTCTTTCCACTCCATCATTTTGCCTTTCACAGTTATTATAATTTGCTTCATATGAAGAAAAGCCCTGATAATAGTGGTCTAAGGTGTGTTTTCTCCAAGGGGAATTCCAGGGAAGCTGCCATGGAGGAACATATTTCACTTTTTATAATAAAATTTATATTATTATTAATATAAAATATTTCACTTTTTTAAAAACTAGACATGCATTTAACAAAGAAATGCTATCGGAAATGCTTTTACTTTAGAGAATGGAAACTTAAGGTTTAATCTGTCACTCAGATCTGTACTTCCTTGTGTCACTGGCACTGGATGGTCTTCTTCCTTTATGCCAGCAAATTGAGAGCAAGAGAGGAAGATTACCTCTAGATAGGGAATAGGAGTGGGAGGGAAAGGAAGGTAGAAGGGTAATAGCATGGATGGTGGAAGGAGACCCCCATCATTATACAAAAATACATGTATGAAGAAGTGAATTTGGTGTCAACATACCTTATATACAGAGATATGATAAATTGTGGTATAAAGGTATATAAAGAATTGTAATGCAAATAATAATAATAATAATAAGAGAACTCATGTATAATGGCATAATTTTGCATGAACATACTTTTTATACAGAGTTACAAAAAATGATGTTGTGAATGGATAATTATGATTGTAATGCATTCCACTATTGCATGTATGTAAGAAATTTTTTTAAAAGTTTAAAAAAAAGATTAGTCTGTGGACTCTACAGCCAAGGGTTTCCTAAAAGAGCACCTCCTCAAAAAAGAGGAACCTCACAGAACATTGCTGTATGACAGTCTTTTAATCTCAGAACTAGTACCTCAATTTCAGTAGTTGCCAAAACAAGAAAGAAGAAATATGAAAACAAGGCAGACTTAAGGGGAAAGGTCATCTCCAATGTTGCCAAGAGCTGAGTTAGCAAGCAGTATTCACAAACAGGCTCAATTATGTTTTTACCTCCTCTGCACAGCTGGGTTATCCTGCCAAGTGATGTTCCCATCTCCAGATGTGCCGATTCCCCAGTGCAATGCATAACTCACAATTTATCCGACACACATGTATTAAGCTCCAAGGGTCACCACTCTCCCAGGTCAGCATTTTTCTCACTTCTCAAGCAAATGAGGCATGACACCAGTGTATCATCCACACTTTTTCTTTTCCAAATATGCTGTTCAATCAATACCAATCCCCAAAAGGATGCAAAAAAGGTGAGTGATTTTTCTCCGGGCCAGTGCACTGAAGGCCAAAAGCTTGACATTGTACAATATCAAATGGACACATCAGAAGTCATATGTCACCTCCACAGGACATTCTAGGAAACACATATCCTCCTTAAAGTGATTACAAGCTGTGGAAGAGCAGGGTTGAGTTGTCTACACTTTTATAGAATAGTCTCGTTCTTAGCTTTTTACAGGTCCTTGAAAATATTTCTCAACAAGTAGGCTGTGAGAAGACACTTTTGAAAATAGCACAGTGATATGTTGACTTGAAATTTAGAGAGGCAGATAAAATTGCATTGCTTCTAAATGAGAATCCTCTGATTATGGACATTTACTCACAAATGTCCACATAAATGTTGATAGTTAAATGATATTCAATACTGATCTATTAAATCACCAAAGGTCAGAATTTTGTATATTATATCTGCAATTACTCCATGTCTTGCCTTTTTAGTGAAATTGCATATTATCATGCAATCCCTTTTGTAAAAAAACCTTTTATCTTTATATGTTAGCTTTATTCACTGAATGTTTATACAGCCCTCAATTATATTGAATCTGTAATCTTCAATGTGATGCTGTTTGGAGATGGGGCCTTTAGGATATATTTAGGGTAAGACTGGGTCTTAAGGATGGAGCCCTCATAATGAAATTACTACTGTTATAACAAGAGGAAGAGAGATATTTCTTTCCAAGTGCATGTATCTAAGAAAGGCAATGTGAGTTCCTAGCAAGAAGTCTGCAATCCAGGAAGAGGGCCTTTATCAAAAACCAATTGGCCAGCACCTTGATCTTAGATTTCCTAGACTCTAGAACTGAGAAATAAATTTCTATTGTTTAAACCTCCCAGTCTACAGTGTTTTTTAACGGCTTCTCAAAGCAACTAATACAGTTATGATATTCCTTTTAATCAAATGTAGCTAGTAATGTTATGCATGAATACAAAAACATTTAGGGAAAATGGGGTAAAGAGCTGTGTATGGTTATGGTCTAGGTTGGGCCAGGTGTGAAATGCTTTGTTGTCACCTAATCGGAACAAAATCTCTGAAAAATGATTCTCACCACATTTTGTTTCCAGAGAAGGAACACATTTATCAAGGTCAGTTTGGGGGTTAGAAATGCTTGTATGGTGAATGCATCTTATGAAATCAAATTCAGAACATGTGGCCAGACAAGTATATTTGGGAACTGAAAGACAGAAAGATTAAGTTCAGGACATAAATGTCATTAGTATGCATGAAAGCCATCATCCTTTTTTTTCCCCTTGATTTCCAAAACATTTATGTGAACAGTATTGTACTGACACTCCTTAGGTTACAAGGAGGATCAGGACTATGGCTTTAGGTGCTGGCTCTGAGCGTTCACACTATGTCACTGGATGGCTGATTTCCACTAGTCCTCAGTTCCATTTGCCCCAAGTTGGCTTCATTCTCAGGTGACTTTTCCAAAAGTGGTTAGAGAGAAGGGCACCAGAAGACCTTGGTTTACAATTAGCTGTCAGAGAGTGAAAGACTATGAGCTGTTGGTCATTGGCCAGGCTGAGTCACATGCACCATTGACCAAGTCCCAGTAACCATAGGCCAGATCTTAAACCCACCCCACCCTGAACCTAGAGTTTAAGGACTATCCTTACTTCACAGCCTGAATGAACAAGGAGGTAGGAAGGGTTCCCACACGGAGGAGGGAAACTGGTGCAACAGCTGACGACATATTGCACAACCTCTCTGTTCATGCGGCTTCATTGCATTGCTTGGTATGCATCCTGCCTGAGTTCTGTATATTTTTGTAACACTGAATCTGTCATGTCATTTGAAATACATTAGTTTAGGCCATAAGGAAAATTCCAAAATACTTCTTGAAAAATCACTCTAATAATTGTTTTAATTTTATACTTTTCTCATAAAAAATGCACAACTTCCTATGTAGGTATATATTTATAGATATATGTATGTGTATATATGTGTACACATTTCCATAGATGTGTGTATGTATATGTGTGTACACATTTGCATACATGTGCATAGGCACACACACACATATAAATCCTTGTGCATGTATTTGTGTTCATGTGTGCAGATGCACAAGCATGCATGTGTACATATGTGTGCACAATGACATGAACATGCACAAATGGACACTTATGTCATCAGCTATACACCAGCCTCTCTATCTGTCTCTCTCCCCACTCCTGACCCCCTTCCTTGGCCACCTGGCACTGTTCCAGGAGATAACCTTAAATCAGAGATATCAATTCCTTGATTCATGAAACTGGCTTTATGGAGGTAAAAGTGAGACAAAAGGAAAGAAACAAGTCAATATGAGGAAGACATCTGTCCTAAGACAGTTGGGAGCTGGGTCACCCCAGTGAGCTGGCACCTGGGCTTATAGGAGGCGCCTTGCCAGCAGCTGGGAGGGTTCCCTGATTGGATGCGCCAGGGAGCACTCTTTGTGTGAAGACCTGGTGTGGGCTGTCTGGGCAGGTATTTTTCACCTGCTACAGGGCCTTTGCCTAGATCACTTCTCCCATGGAGGAGGAAGGACCTAGGAAGAATCCTGGAATTTCCACACCATTCCTCACCTGCCCCACTGTGGCCTTACTCTGCCCAGCTGCCTCCTGATAGGTCTTTTGCAAAAATCTCCAATTTGGCTTACCTATTACTATAGGGCCATTATCCCAACCTTAGAAATCAACAGTTCTCTGTTTAGAGATAGATGGTCCAGGTTTTGTAATGCTCTATAATATGTTTAAATATCACAATTTTAAACTTTTCATCCCAAATAAATCCTGCCAGTTGTTCCCAATGTGTGTCTTTCCATCATCTAAGACCTCCACATTTGTTGCTGTTGTTATAGATGAAACAAACAGACAAAAGTCTAAGATTGTGGATGTGATTAAATTCCTAAATTTCATGACAATGTAATCCTGAGCTAGCAGGGGCTTTGCCTGTTTTGTGGATAACTGTATCCCAGGTGCTCAGGGTGATGCTCCACACATACTGAGGAAACATTTGTAGAATGAATGAACTGCAGAAAGTCTCCATTGAGGACATTGTGCCTCTCGGCTCTTGGCTTTTCACCATTTACACTTATCCTCATAATGAGGGTGAGGGTCATGCCCTCTTTGCCCATCTTTCTCCCTTTATTCTTACCCACTCAAATCCAGCTTTTATTTTCTCCAGGCCTCACTGTGTCTACAGAGTTGCTCCTTCTATAAATTTATTTAAGTTTTAAAACCGATATAAATAGGAACATGCTTTTGTATCTGGAGTGGCCTGCTGATTTCAAATCCCCTTCCGTGTCCATGCATAATGTTACATGTATCCTATAATGCCTCAAAGTATGATTTTTGATGCTTCTCTGTCTCAATTCATTGTGTCATTACATTTTAATCTCCAGGAAGGACTCGGGCTTGCAAAGGAAAAGAAGAAATATAAAATGATATAAACCTCAGAACTTTGAGTGTGTCACTCTGTCTGATTACCCCCACAACACCCAAGTCCCAAGGGAAATGCAGCTAAGCCTTTATCAATTGCTTTTTCAGGGTTTTGCAGTTTGAGCATAATCTCCCTGGAATGCTTTAAGTCTTATCCTCCATATGACCTTGTAAGAAATCAGAGTATGCCCAGATCCAATACAGATCCAAGCACTCAGCAACCCAAGAGCTCTGGGTAAAATTTGCAAGGATTAAAGGGAGTGGATGACTTTAATTAAACCATCAAAACCTGGTGTTACTCATGTTCTTTAAGGATCAAGCATTTCAATGATTTCAGTAAAAAGGGGAGAGGGGATTCTATTTGGCATCTCATAAACAAGAGATGAAACCCTAAATATTTCCTTGTTCTCTGCCCTATCTTTCAGGTCATGCCCATGTCCCACCAGAGCTAAACCACATAGCCTTTCACCCCAGAAGAAAGAACCTGGCCTAGTGACTCTCTCTATTCCTCAGCTTTCTCACTGACAATAACGTCACTCACCTGGTAGAGCTGTCAGGATGAAATGAGAGAATTCACATGAGGGGACATAGCACACACTGAGCCTGTACAGTGCACAGAGTAAGTCCTCAGTAGTGCAAGCCTTTGTATTTGTGTTGAAAACCTTCACTCTTCTCAATAAAATCCTGTGCTGGGTTTGGCATAATGAAAGAAGGAGATTTTATGGGGAAAATAATCTAGAAATTAGATGTGATTAAAAATCTAAAGGTAATAAGGTAGTGGTGAAATAATTCTGGGCTGGGTGTGGAGAGGTCTGGATCCAGTTCCGGCTCTATATCCAGTGAATTGTGTGTGACCTAGGCTGAGCAAATATTTCCTGGGCATCTAGCTTTTGCCAGGTACTGAAGATTCAGAGGCCCATAAAATGCTGTGGTTGTTCTACAGACATTTACAGATTTGTAGAATAGAACATTATGGGAACACAGAAATAAAATGCTGTGTGGTCCATACAAAAACAAAAAAATATATATAAATGGAAAGGAAATGGTGTGACTATAAAAGAAGCAATTATAGAAAAATGAATAATTTATATTCTCTGGAAAGTCCAAGAAGGCTTTGCAGAGGTAGATATAAAGCAGGAATTGGAGTTAACAGATGTGAATAAAACCAAAAAGGGGGAATCAAATATCCTTGGGTTAAAAACTCAAATTTGCATTGTAGAATTGAGTGAAACTGGCCAAGTTATTTACCCTTCTTTAACCTCAGTTTCGTCTTCTGCAAATCACTTGTTCTGCAAGATCCTGAGAAGGATTGGAAACAATACATATAAAGAATCCATCAGAAAATCATTAATGCAGGCTGAGTGTTGGGCACATGGTAGAAGCACAGTCGTGTGTCCTCTTGCCCTCTGAAGCCCCTTCCAGCCCTCACACCCTAAGCTGCTATGCATCAGACCCAAAGGAATGCTGTGTTGTCACCTCCCAGTGCAGTTTTAGAGGCTGCCATGAACTTTACTGGAACTGAAAGTTTAATGTGGAAAGTTTCACGAATAGTTGTTGGTTCAGGTAGAGAGCCTGGTGAATAGAAACATAACTATATTTCTAAATTTCACCAGCTTTTCTGCTAGGGCAAGGCAAAGGTTAGTCATTCATTCTGACTTGCACTTTTTTTTTTTTTATTTCTTGCGGGATGTAATTCCAACTAACAAATTATGATTCATTCTATTCTCTCCTTCCTGGTGGGCGAGGCACACCACCCAGCATTCTAAACCCAAAAGGAAAACATCTCTCGAGAAAATTCCAAGTCTCTCCTTCCACCCAAACCAAAAAAGATTCTCTTCCTTGGATTGGAAAAAAACAAATTCCAAACAAATTCCAGTCTTAGTCACAAACTCTTACCACGTTGGGAATGCAACTGGATTGTAGAACTAAGACCACTTCTACCAACACAGGACTGAAAAGGAGGAAGGAAACCAAGAAATCATGCTGTCCTTGTTATGCCTGTAAATGAGGAAACACAGCTGGGAGATGTGCAGTGACACCAAGGCCCTACAGCTGGCTTAAGAATTTGAGTTCTAAACTCCTAGTCCAGTGCTCTTTCCCCCTGCAAATTTGGGCTTTTCAAATAATCAGCCGCCTTGTGAATGTGACCACAAAGACCAAATATTACCAAACATTCAGCACCTCCTCCCATTGCATGTTCTGGAAACTTGATAAACATAATCCTGACACAACTGCAGAAAAGAAGACAATTTAAAAAATGTAACAGGAGGGTAGCAAGATGTTTAAAATTTTTCATTCATTTCCAAGGAGCCCATGAAGATCATGAGGTTCTTGAAGAGATAATAATTACGAGAAAAGCTGAAGTATTCTTGAATATTCTATGAGGACAAGGAAATATTTCCCTTAAATTCAGTGTGAACATTAAATTAAAGAAGGACATTAGGTACATGTTAAGAAAATCTGAATTAAGCATGGACTTTAGTCAATAATAATGAATCCATCTGTACCTATTAATTATGAAAATGTGCCTTGCTAACGTAAGATGTTAATAATAAGGGAAACTGGGTATGATCTTCTTTATTTTTTTCCTATAAATCTGAAACTCTTTAAAAAATAAAATTTATTTTTAAAAATAAAATAAAAACAAGCAAAGAAACAAAAAAGTTCCATGGGTCTTTCAGCACGATTCTAGATCATGGACTACTCACAATGGTGCTAAGTGAGAAAGGAACCTTTGGAGTGCCAAAATGAATGACAGTCCATGTGCACTTGACTGTGTACCTCAGGCTATCAATCAGGTAAATGCAAGTGACTTTCAGTATCTATTGTCACTCTAGATGCTCAAAATACCCCTCCTCCCACCACAAGACTGTACATTACTGTGAGCAAATAATAAGTAAAGCAAAGAGAATGTATTTCAACATGCCAAGAACTTTGTGCACATTCATCAATCTGCAGGATAACTCTCTGAGATATATATTATCAATCCTGATGATTAAATTATGTTCAGAGAAGCTAATGAATTTTCTTAGAGATTTTTAAATATAAGGAAATTTATTTTGGGACTTGAACTTAGGTTTGTCTCCATCTCCAGATTATTTTCCTTATACATTTAATGTTCTTTCCCTTTCTTACTAGCGATGAACTTAAATACCCATTTCTGAAGATCTGGAAAAATACAAGGTAGCTATAATTGCTACATTTTAGTCATCGTGTGTCATTAAGATCTTACAGGATGTGACATTTTTCTTAAATTTTCCTAATTTTTTGACTTGGACAGTTTTGAGGAGTACTGATGAGATGTTTTGTAGAATATTCTTTTTATGATTTGAAAATTTTCCTCATGATTATACTGGATTTGTAGGCTTTGTGAAAGAAGACACACAAGTAAAGTGTCACTTTTATCACATCATGTCAAGGTTACCTTCTGTCAATATCAATATCCTGTACTGTCATTCACATCGACCTCACTCACCTGGTTGAGGTAGTATTTGTTAGCTTTCTCCACTGAGAGATTACTCTTTTTTCCCCACTTTCTACATGGTATTCTTTGGGAAAAGGAAGTGCAACCTATGGGCACTTATGTTCCTTGTCTCTGAGAGCAGAATATCCAAAGTTATTTAGAATTCATCTACACAGGAAATATATCTATCATTACCCATTTATATATTTATGCAATCATTTACTTATATCAGTGGAGAGTCATGATGTTTTAATATTTTAGGATACAATCCTACACCACTTTATTTTATTGCTCAAATCATTCTGGCTTTTACCACAAGGAGCTCCTTCAGTTGTATGCTTTTTGTACGTACTCCAGCATTGTGAAGTTTGTTTTTTCATCATAAACTTCCTGACTTTCTGGTATTACTGGATACTCTAGGCTTATCTTGTGTATTTCAGCTCCAGTACAAAAATATGGCATTTTTAGAAGAATTTCTAGTTTCTTTCATTGGAGAATTGCATTAGAAATCAAAATCTGGATACTACATGCATCGTACATGGTACATATATGAATATCCATAAGTATTTCTATAGGTAATCACCTATATCAGCATTAAGCTAAACATGGCTCCAACTTTAATTAATTATAACATGGTTCATTCCAGCATCCTCCCCTTACTTATCTGTAAACTCTCACTTGAACTATGAGAAACCTGGCTCCCACCATCCACCACCCATTAATTGTTTAATTCAGTGAATACTTGTATCAAAATTATTTATACATACCCCTTCCATGTAACTTTAATATGCTTGAGTACAGTTTTAGGTACAATTTCTTTTGCCTTTGGTCTTACAACTTCACTCTTTTCCAAATTCATTTAGGTCCACACCTTTTCTCTCACCACTTCCGTAGATGCTCATATCAGAGTTATTATTCATTAGACTTGTATTACAATTAAATTCTTCGATAATTTTCTGCATTTCATTCTGGAATCCTAAATGATTTATTTTAAGTTGCATAAATAAAGTTTCACTCTTTACACTATAAATTTCTATGGCTAGTGTTAAAAATATGTGCAATTTTACCCCTTCCTAAAAATAATCTCAGTACCACCATGCTCCACTGAACCCTAGAAAACACTGAACTTGTAAATGTCACTGAAGTTTTGCCTTTTCTGGATTGCTATATAATTAAATTGCATAATATGTATAAACCTTTCATACTGGTTCTTTCACTTATCAACATGCATTTAAGTTTCCTTCATGTAGCTGCTTCAGGATTGTGAATTCATTTCTTTCATTGCATATTTTTATTTTACATATTTTATCATATGGATGTTCCTCAGTTTGTCTATCCATACACATATTAGGGACAAATTTTGATTGATTTCAGTTTGGCTAATTATAAATAATGACGCTAGATGTATTCATATGGGAGTTTCTGTGTGAGCGTATGTTTTTAAATCAGTTGGGCAAATACCAAGGAGAAATATGCTAAATTGTATGATACAGTGATGGTTAGCTATATGGAAAGCTTCCAAATTATCTTCCAATACAACTTTGCATTTCCAGTAGCAATGAATAATATAGTTCCTTTTGCTTTGTACTTTCTATGCCATTTGATTTTGTAAGTTCTTTGGATTTTTTTTTTGACATTTTTAAAATAAGTATATAGTAATTGCCCATTGTTATTTTAACTTGCAATTTTCTGTATACTAAATTATGATTTGTGTTATTGATTTCTAGTTGAATTTCATATTCAGAGAATTTTGCAAAATTTTTACTTTTAAAAAAATCTTCAATGGATTTTGATACCTGTAGTAGGTTCTAAGTGGTTAACGATCCTTGTGAGTTTGAGAAGAATGTACATTCTGTTGTAAGATGGAATCTTCTATAGATGTCAATAATATGAAACAAATCAATAGTTCTATTCAGGTTATCCATATCCTTGCTGATTTTTGGCCTATTTGATCTATCAGTTACTACAAGAGGAGTGTTCAAATCTCCAATTATAATAATGCATTTCTCATTTTTTCTCACAGTTCCTCAGCATTGCATCAATTCTATAAGGTTCAGATGTTTTTAGGATTATTTTGCATTCTTATAGAATTAGCCCCTTTATCATGATGTTATGTACCTTCTTATCCCTGATACTTTTCTTGCCTCTGAATTTTGGATTTTTTTGAAATTAATACAGCTACTCTGGATTAGTGTTAGCAAGATACATCTTTAGCATGATATATTTTCTTCCATCCCTTTACCTTTAACATATTATCAGTATTCTATAGCTAAAAGTGGGTTTCATGTAGTTGGATCTTGTTTTCTAATCCACTCTGAAAATCTAACTGGTATACTTAGGCCATTCACATATTAAAATATATTTGTATGCTTGGAATAATATCTACCATGTTTATAAGTTTCTGATAATGGTATTATTCTTTAATTATCTTTCTGATTTGTATTTTTTTCATCATATAAAAGCCTCAGGTATAACCAAGAAAGGCAGATTATTTATTTAGTAACTAAGATTATTTATTTAGTAACTAAATAAGATTATTTATTTAGTAACTAAATACCATTTATTTATTTATTTATTTAGTAACTAAATACCATTAATATATTTTATGATAGGTTTCCCCAACAACATGTGACTTTTAAAAATATACAGACCGGTATGCTTTCTTTTTAAAGTTTATTTTAATGCCAAGAACCATAATTGAGCCTAATAATTTTATTTTTTGTATAATAATTGTATGTTCATAATGAAAGGCTTATCAATTTCTCCCAGATATGCATGATTTACTTCCTAAATTCTCTGAAGCAACAGATGTTATCAGTAATTTTCCACATACTTATTCATCACTGCAATTCTGATTCCATTTATAGGTTATTATCTTAGGATCAGTAAAGTGATCTATTAGGATGGTGAAGTCAAGTGGATATAATAAGTGCCATTATTAACTGAGTTGATTTGAAAAAATTACCAATTTGAAAATAGATTTATAGGGATTATGCCACCTTAAAAATGGGAAGAAATTAGAAAAAAAAAGAGAGAGACTCAGAGAAAAGTGGGACACCATTAAGCACACCAATGTGTATGTAAGGAGAGTTGCATAAGAGAGAGAAAAGAGATAAAAACTGAAAATGTCAAAATATGATGAAAAATATCCATCTACACATCAAAAAAAGCTCAATAAACTCCAAGTGGGATAAATGTAAAGAGATTCACATTCAGACACATCATGACAAAAGTGTTAGAAGTCAAAGACAGAGAGAAAATCTTGAAAACAGAAAGAGAAAAATGATTCATCACATACAAGGGAACTCAAATAAGATTAGCACATAAATTTCATTTAAAAACCAGAGGTCAAAAGATCATGGGATAACATGTCCAACATACTGATGTAAATGAAAGGCTCCTAATTAAGAATATTATTTCCAGAAAAATGAGATTGTTTATAAACTAAGGCCAAAGATATTTTGGAAGAAATTAAAAAACTAAGAAAAAGCATTGATAACACACCTGTCCTGCAGCAGTAAAAGTGTTTTTTGCTGAAAAAACTTTAAATTCACCAGTTACATTATCTGCTTGCTAATTATAAAAGATACTATAATTGCACTTCTTTCTCCTTTTTCTTATCAGATTTAATTATCTTAAACAATAGTATAGAATTACATTTTTGTATCCATAACATATAGAAATGAAATATATTAGAAAATATAATAATGCAAAGGAGGCAGAAGAGAACAAATTTTTAAAAATGCATCATATGGTAATTCAAGTTTCCTAGATACAATGAGAGAATCAGAAATAGTCAAAAAAGTCATTAATGTAACAAACTCTATAAATACTTATTTCTTATCTTTCCTTTCCACAACTTCTTTAAAAGTCATAAAATCATATAAAAAATAAATATTACATAGTAGGAGCAACTATAAAACAAGCTGTCAGATTTGTCCAAAAAATTGTAATGTCCCTGGATCATAACCACTCTTGGGGTCCATATTGGGGTGGATCTGGGATGCAATGCACCTCCCACCTCATCCCCAAAAGGAGACCAAACCAAAGGCAATGGAAGAGCTTCCACAGAATAAAAATAAAGCACTGAAAGAAAAAGAGTTAGGAAATGATGCCTACAAATAGAAAGAGGGACACAGTTCTGAAGCATTACTGCAGAGACAAAGAACTGAGCCCAGTCAGCATGGCGTCCATTACCAATCAAGCAGCATCATACTTTGTAAAGGGTCACAATAAATGCTGAGAGCTTTGTGAGAAACCCTTTGATGTAGGGAGAGAGAACCTAGACGTCTATCAACAGATTGCCAAAGCATGTGTGCAAATTGGCAACTTCTTCCTCAAAGAAGAAAAGTACAAGAATGCCGAGCATGTCTAAAAGTCTCTGGCAGAGCACAGAAGCCCAGATGTGCTCAAGAAAAAATAGCAGGCAGAGGAACTCCTGAAGGAGCAAGAGTTACGTCAACCCCTAACTGGCATGAGAGGAGAAGAACAAGAACAACGAGTGTTTTAAGAAAGGGAATGATCTCCAGGCCATGAAGCAGCATACAGAAGCCATTAAATGAAATCCATGAGATGCCAAACTGTACAGCAATGGAGTTGCCTGTTGTACCAAACTCCTGGAGTTTCTGTGGGTACACAAGGACTACTAGGCATATATTCAGCTGGAGTGAACCTTCATCAAGTGCTAACACAGAAATCAGCTGATCTAGAAGTCATGAAGGACTACACAAACACCACGCATGTGCACCATATGGCGCTAAACCTGCACTCCAGCTGTGTGGAGGCTGCAGAGGGTTACCAGCACTGCATGATGATGTGATACTTAGAGTGTCAAGTAACTGGCTATGGTCAACCATGAGATACAGCAAACTTGAGTGACTGAGCCATGTAGCCTGTTTTGGAGCAGGTGCAGAAGGGCCTCCAAGCACTCAGTGAACACTTAAAGAATCCTGTAATAGTGCAGAAGATCCAGAAGCTCATAGATATAAATCTGATCATAATCCTGTGATGACTTGCTTATCTCCTCTTTCCTTCACTCTCACATGGAAAAAGAAGCTGGGATGGCAGGAAGTAGCATGGTGCAGAGAGAGAGGAGAGAAAGAACAGCTTACCTTTATATTTATGCATGCCTGCATAGAGACAGACTTATACAGCCAGGGCTTCAGGGCTTCTTAACACACACCTGGTCCCTCTAAATCTATCCTGGAGTTCCGTGTCTCCTTCCCCTCCCCTGCAGTTGCTACCTCAGCTGCTTCGCCATAGTTGATTATTTTTATTTGGGGCAGTGGGCATATATGGGGAGAGGAGGGGATTCTTCACTATCTGGAGTCCTAGCTTTCTTCACAGTGTTAACTCCACTGTCCCCTTCTCCAATAAAACAAACCATTTGGGAGGAATATAACATATATAATATAGCAATGCATTTATGAGTTTGTTTTACCTACAGATATAATATGTGTAACAATATTGTAAAAAAAAAGAATAAAGAAGGAATACAACTATAGAAACACCAGAAAACAGACTGTATGTTTCAAAAAGTTATTAGAGATAAAGATAAATATTTTATTATAACAATGGGCAATTAATTTGGAAGCTATAACAAGCTATAGTATATGCACTGGTATGGTTAAGATATGAAGTGTCCCCAAAAAGCCCGTGTGTGAGACAATATGAGAAAGTTTAGAGGTGAAATGATTGGGTTATGAGAGCTTTAACCTAGACAGTGAATTAATCCACTAATATGGATTAACCGAGTGGTAACTGTAGGCAGGTGGGGAGTGGCTGTAGGATGTAGGTAACTGAGAGATACCTTTGGGGTTAATATTTTGTCCCTAGGTAACAGAAGTTCCTCCGTGCTTTCTGTTTGCCATGTCTTGAGTTGTTTTCCACATCTATACCTTTCCACCACAATGGTCTGCTTCACCTTTGGCCCAGAACAATGGAATCAGCCTTATAGTACCGAGACATCTGAAATCATAAACAACAAATAAACCTTTCCTCCTCTAAAATTGTTTTTTTCAGATATTTTGGTCACAGTGGCAAAAAAGTTGACTAAAACATGCACATAAAATTTTTGCACATGAAGCTAAACTAAAATGAGTGAAAAAATAAATCAACAATGAGTGGAATACTTAAATACCCCCTTTATAGAACAACTACACAGAAATTTAACAAGCAAAGAAAGACTTTAAAACACAATTAGATACAACAGGAATCTGAAAACACTATACCCAACAGCAACAGAATGTACATTATCCTACCTTCAAAAACACTTAGGACACTCTCCAGAAAAAAACCCTTATGTTAGGACATAAAACTAATCCCAATAAATTTAAAAAGATTGAAATCTCAAAAAGTATCTGCTCCCATAACAGTGAAATAAAATTACAAATGCACCCCAGGAAGTAACTACACAGCAGTGTGGAATACTCAGGACCCCTCTCCAGTGAAAATGGTGAAAGTTATTATTGTTTTATAAAAACTTTTCAGTCTCTCAAATGGTCCTAAGGAATTTGAAAAATAAATTTAAATAAAATCTACTAAAAACAGCAATTCTGTAGTATTTGAATGAAGGCCACTCCTGCTCTATTCCCTCCCAACTCCAGTCCAGATAGGTGTCGCCAAGAACACAAAGCTCCTTTCCCCATAGATCTAGCCAAAGAGCTATTTTCCCAAGGGAAGCAAGGACATTAGCATTTCTCAATTTGCCCCAGTTACCAGTTGCTGAAGCCAAGTTCTGGGTGGGTACAGCTGAGGTGAAATAATGATTGAAAATTGTTGACAGAAAATATCCATCCAAAACACCCAATTAAAACCATGATGTGAAGAAATAGCTTTTCTTTCAAAAACAAACAGTAAATATATGAAACAGAGTTTCTGCCAATAGGTCTCCACTAAATAATGTTGCAGAGGAGTGAGTTTAAGTAAAAGGAAAATGATCCTTGCAGGGAAGTCTCGACTAAGCAAGATTAAAATAAGCAAAAAGAATTGTGAATGTGCTCAATCACAGCAAGTTCAGATTAATCTGAACACAGTTATAGTACCGCAATTGTCACACATCATTTAAAATAAAAAATTAACACAATAGAATGAACATTCTGAAAAATAATAGTAATAAGAGTAGATAGTATTTGGAATTATAGAATTACAATATTATTTTGTGGTTGGAAAATATAGCACTGTGAAGTATCAGGTTTTGTGACATTAAAATCCATGTTAAAATGAGTAATCCAAAAAGCATACAAGTAAAACCTGAAACTTTCAACTAGCAAAGAAAAAAATGGAGTTAATTAATTAATTAATTAATGCAACAATAAACATAGGCATGCAGATATTTCTTTGATATGCTCATATCATTTTCTTTGGATATATGCCCAGAAGTGAGAAAGCTGGGTTGATTTTTAGTTTCTTTTCTTTTTTTTTTTGAGAAACCTACATACTGGTCTTCATGGTGGCTATATTAATTTATATTCCCACCAGCAATGTATGACTTCCCTTTTCTCCACATACTTGCCAGCATTTGTTATTTTTACCTTTTTTGATAATAGCCATAATACTGGGTTGAGATAATATCTCTTTGTGGTTCTGATTTGCATTTCCCTAACAGCTAATAATTGTATTTTTTATAAATTTGTTGACTATTGGAAAGCAGATCTTACATTTCAAAGAACTGGAATCCGAGACCCTATTCTCTAAACACAACTAGGTTGAAAATTCATAGCAATGGTACAAGCTTTAAAAACATACACAATACATACAGTTTCTGAGCACCATACCCCACTAACTTAGTCACCTTGGTGTCACATCTGGAGTCAGAACAATACAGTGTGAACCTTGAGGATTTAATTGTGCTGGAAATCAAGAGATGACAAGCAAGAGCCCACTTTGCAAAAATACTGGAATGTGTTTAAATGGCCAAATTTGGGACAATTTGAGCATCAATGAAAATAACAGTGATAATGGATTCTGACTTAATAGACATTAAAAAAGGAGAGAGAGGGAGGAATAGAAAGGAGAGAAAAAATAAAAGAGAAGTAAGTGGAGACAGGATGGGAGAGGTAGGTGAAGAAGAAAAGGCAAAGTTGTTCTTTGTAGATAAAAACCAGGTAATAAAAGAAGAATAGATGCTAAGACTGAAAAGTCACTCTGTTGTGATAATCAGTACAATAACCAAAGAAGGAACACCAGCAGACAATAAAACCATTTCATAAGAAGTTATTGAAGAACAATGTGGTGATATAGTGACATATATCACCCCACGGATTACTCATTAATTGGAAAGAGGGAAATAAAAAGACGGTGGGGAAACCCTATCTGTTATAGCATCTTGACAAACAAGCTAAACTCCTGCTCGCTAATGAGGCACGTTCTGCATCAGGTGCTCCTGACACAATGTGCTCTAAGAACAGAGCCCCACGCCAGGAGACTCCTGCCAAAACTGTTCAGACCCAGATTCTGGATCTCATTCCCTGCCCCCCTACTTGTGGAAATACAAACCTGAAAGACAGACTAATGAAAGGATGCAAGGAAGAAAATGTAAAAACCAGGACTGTGGGTTGTTGCATACAAATGAAAGGTTTGGATTCCATAGAAAGGCAACATTATGGGGAAAAAATGGGGGGGGGGGACATTCCAGAGTATAGGAGGTTAAGCAGACAAGAAGCAAATGCAACATGTGAATTTTAATGGGACACTGGTTTAAAAAACCCAGCTGTGTAAAATGTATTTGGGGACCAATTACAAAATTTGAAGGAAAACTGAACCATAGCTGGTACTACACAATAGCAATAATTTTATTTAAGTACATTAACAATATTGTTGTCAATTATGTGAAGAATGTCAATTTTTGGTAGAGGCAGGTGTAAATTATGTGTTTAAGAGTGAGGTGATAGGAGGTCCTCAACAAACTTTAGCAAGGTTGAGCAACCTTGAGATCAGCAGATGTGAATAGAAAGAGAAACAAAAAGCAAACATAGAAAAATGCTTACTGTCATTGAATTTAGGAGCAGAGCATACGGAAATGCATTCCGCGTTTTATTTTTCCAAATTGTCTATACATTTGAAAATTTCCAAAATAAAAAGCTGGGGAAAGCACTTACATTTGGAAAATTAGAAAGTTCACTTCTATATAACTGAAAGAATACATCACCAAGGAAATTAGGCAATTTTTTTTAAACTGAATGATACTAAATACAATGCTGAATGTCACAGATTAGTCAGGAGAATTTGATTTATTGCAGGCTTGCATCCCAGAACAGAGGTTTGTCTACAAAACACACACACACACAAAAAAAAAAAAAAAAAAAAAAACACTTGCTAAGACCAAAACCCAGAGAAGCCAGGGCTCATACTCCAGTCCCTTGATTGTGTCTAAAAAGAAGGAGTTTCCCCAGCTGAGAATATGGAATGGTCAAGACAGCACTAGAAAACAGGTCCTACCACATTACAATTGTATCCCAGCCCCTAACTCCTCCAGGGAAAGAGCCAGGACTTTCCTAATTTTACCTAAAGCTGGGGCTCCCCTGCCTGAGTGTTACATCTGACTCTCTTAGACATCATGAGAAGCTATAGAAAGAGAGAAAAAGAGTGGTTTGCCCACCTCACCCATCTCTGTCTCCATGATTTTTACCAAATGCACACAGTTCCTACAGTCTGATGTTATATGCCTTTGGCTATTAATTGTAAGAAAAAATATGTATTGAAATTTGTGGGATTAGAGCTAATGCAATATTTAAAGGGAAATTTATGGCTTGAGTAAATTGTATTAAAACAAAGCTTAAGAGGGGCATGGTGACACATGCCTGTAATCCCAGAGTCTCAGGAGGCTGAAGACATGAGGATCTCGAGTTCAAAGTCAGCCTCCGCAAAAGCAAGGCACTAAGCAAATCAGTGAGACCCTATCTCTCAACAAAATATGAAATAAGGCTAGAAATGTGGCTCACTAGTTGACTGTCCCTGAGTTCAATCCCTGGTACCCACAACAAAGAAAGAAAGAAGTAAATAAAATGGAGAAAAGGAAATAAAAATAGACTGAGAAAGATAATGAAATATCTAATGACTCCTCTAGAACTGATTAATAAAAAAAATTTAAAAAAGAAAAGAAAAGGAGGATCTGGGATTGGATGGAATATAGCTCAGTGGTAGTGCCTGTGCTTAGCATGAGGGAGGCCCTAGGTTTAATCCCAGCACCAAAATTTAAAAAAATAAAAAAGACTTCACAAATAAAAAAAAATTACAAATAAAAAGAATAAAATTTACATATGGAGTCAAAATTAGCCAAATAAAATCATTTTAAAAAATCCCAATTGATTACTTACAGAAATTGACAAATCCCTTGAAAAGTACAATTTATCAAAATCACTTAAGAAAAAATTTTAAAAGTAGAATGATAAAAATAAATTTAATCATCAGTCACAGATTTTATGTATCAGGCAAGGAGTGAGATATATGGGAATTTATTTAGTGAGTTTAGAAAGGGTTTTGTTAAACATTGAGGCAAATAATGTGAATATTACATGAAATCTTTCAGAAAAGCTTAAAAGATAAAATATTCTGTATCTGCAGGTGCAGAAGCAGCATTTGGTAAAATGTGACAACCTCTTTTGTGAAAAATGCCTTAACAAATAGGAATGGAAGGGGAGCATGATACATCGATGACAAACACAGCTGAGCCCAGGAGGAAACATTAAAAGCACTCCAACATTTATACAAAATACAGCAGCTGCTATCATGCCTCCTCTCCCACAAATACACAGAGTTCTAGATGATGCAAAAAGACAGAGAGTAACAAAGCATATGGAGATGGAAATGTGAGAAACAAAGTGATTGTTATTGGTAAAAAGATATGATTATTTCTGTGGGGTACCTCTACTAAAAATATATGAGCACAAATTAATAAAATTCATAAGACTTTAGACAGATTGCATCATATAAAAAAGTCAACTGCATTTTTAAGAGCAAAATGTAATTAGAAAATTTAATTTCAAACAAAGTAACATTTATCAGAGCAACATCAAATAAGATGATTAAGAATAAATCTAACACAGGATGTGCAAGCCCTTTTTAAGGAAAATTGCAAAACTTTATTAAAGGGCCATTAAAAGACTCAAAAAAACAGGTGAAGAGGCTAAGAGAATGGATAGAAAGGCTCAATACCATGAAAATGTTGGTTCTCCCCAACTGAATTCAATGCAATTACAACATATAATTTGCTCTTTTTTTTTCATTAATCATAATACTTGTCAAAAAAAAAAGCAAAGAGCATAAAGACAAGATTAGCAAAATGTCACCAAAAAATAAGAACAGGAAGAACATTTCATTATCAATGATCAAGCATTATTTTTGTAAATGTATAACTATAAAGAAAATGTACTATCTATATAAGAATATACAAATAGGATATTGGAAAATAATTGCTTCAAAACACACACACACACACAGAATCTGATGTATGAAAGAATGGAACTAGAAATCTGCAAATTTATTTTTAAACATCTGATTCTTAGACTATTAAATTTTTTATGAAGAAATAAAATTGAGTCCTGTAACTTATGCTATGTGATTATGGTTTTAGTCAGATTCTAGCACTTAATATATATTAATTTACTTTACACTCGGGACTACTACATTGCAGAGTCTTAAAAAATATATTCTTAGTTTAAAGATGATAAAACTGAGACACAGAGAAATCAAGTAGCTTGTATTAGTTGACATTTTGCACAGAGGAAGTTTTGCAAAAAAACTGTAAAGCTGGAATTCGATTTTCAGATGCTCTGATATTAAAATCCTTGTTCTTTTGTTAAGTTCATTCCCAAGTATCTTATTTTTTTTTTGAGGATATTGTGAATGGGGTAGTTTTCCTCATTTCCTTCTCAGAGGATTTGAGAAAGAAATCAAAGAACTTAGAAGATGAAAGGATCTACCTTGCTCTTGGATACACAGAATTAATATTATCAAAAGGACCATACTACCAAGCACCATAAGGATTTAATGCAATCCCAATCAAAATCCCAATGAAAATCTTCATAGAAATAGAAAAAGCAATCATGAAATTCATCTGGAAAAATAAGAGACCCAGAATAGCTAAAGCAATCCTAAGCAGGTAGAGTGAAGCAGGTGGTATCACCATACCAGACCTTAAACTATACTACAGAACAAGAGTAACAAAAACAGCATGGTATTGGCACCAAAACAGACTGGTAGACCAATGGTACAGAATGGAGGACACAGAGACTAATCCACAAAATTACAATTATCTTATATTAGACAAATCGCCAAAAACATACACTGGAGAAAAGATAGCATATTCAATAAATGGTACTGGGAAAACTGGAAATTCATATGTAACAAAATGAAACTAAATCCTTATCTCTCATCATGCACAAAACTTAACTCAAAATGGATCAAGGATGTAATAATTAAACCAGAGACTCTGCATCTAATAGAAGAAAAAGTAGGCTCTAATCTTCATCATGTGGGATTAGGCCCCAATTTCCTTAATAAGACTCCTATAGTGCAATAATTAAAACCAAGAATCAATAAATGGGATGGAATCAAATTAAAAAGTTTCTTTTCAGCAAAGGAAACAATCTGTGAGGTGAACAGAGAACCTAAATCCTGGGAGCAAATTTTTACCCCTCACACATCAGATAGAGCACTAATCTCTAGGGTATACAAAGAACTCAAAAAGCTAAACACCAAAAAAACAAATAACCCAATCAACAAATGGGCTGAGGACCTGAACAGACACTTCTCAGAAGAAGATATACAATCAAAAAATATATGAAAAAAATGCTCATCATCTCTAGCAATCAGAGAAATGCAAATCAAAACCACTCTAGGATATCATCTCACTCCAGTCAGAATGGCAGCTATTATGAAGACAAACTACAATAAGTGTTGTAGAGGATGTGGGGGAAAAAGTACACTCATACATTGCTGGTGGTTCTGCAAATTGGTGCAGCCAATTTGGAAAGCAGTATGGAGATTCTTTGGAAAACTTGGTAAGGAACCACCATTTGACCCAACTATTTCTCTCCTTGGAAAACACCCAAAGGACTTAAAACCAGCATATTACAGGGACATAGCCACATCAATGTTTATAGCACCACAATTCACAATAGCTAAACTGGTGATCCAACCTAGATGTCCTTCAGTGGATGAATGGATAAAAAAAAAATGTGGCATATATACACAATGGAAATTTACTCATCAATAAAAGAGAATAAAATCATGGCATTTGCAGGTAAATGGATGGCATTGGAGAAGATAATGCTAAGTGAAGTCAGCCATTCCCAAAAAAATAAATACTGAATTTTTTCTCTGATATAAGGAGGTTGACTCATAGTGGGATTGGGAGGGAGAGCATGGGAGGAATAGATAAATTCTATAGGGCAGAGGGGTGGGAGGGGAAAAGGAGGAAGCAGGGGATTAGCAAGGATGGTGGAATGTGATGGACATCATTATACAAAGTACATGTATGAAGACTTGAATTGGGTGTCAGCATACTTTATATGTAAACAGAGATATAAAAATTAGGGTATATATGTGTTTTAAGAATTGTAATGCAAAAAGAAAAAAAAGAATAACGCTCCTTAGATTAGATAGAGGGAAGTGAAAGGAGGGGAAGGCAGGGGATGTGGGGATAAGAAAGATAATAGAATGAATCAGACATTATTACTTTATGTATGTATGTGACTCTATGACCAATATGATTCTACAATATGTATACTCAGAAAAATTAGAAATTATATCCCATCTATGTATGATATATCATACATATAAGTATATAAGTGTATTCTACTGTCATGTATAACTAATTAAAACAAATAAAAAAATTTTTAAAATCCTTGTTCTTAATCAGTATTCAAACTTTTTTTTAAATCAATTCTAGATACACTAAAAACTTAAACAGAACAACCTAACTTTCAGGAAAATATCTAAAAAAAAAAGAAAATCTTCCTCATTCTGAGATAGCAAAAAAATTCTAAACATGATGCAAGATAAAACTCAACAATAAACTTCACTTTATCAAACATACATTTAAGGAGGTAAAATTGTGAGCCAAAAAACTGGGAAATAATGCATGGAACATTTAAAACCAATAAGAAACTAAAATTCCAAATTTTTATAATAAAATTTCGAGACAATAATGAAAATTTTTTAAAAAATCCGTTTTAGTGAATAAAAGATATAACAGGCATTCCTTGAATAAGCATTCCACAAAGGACAAATAAAAATAGCCAAAATACTCCAACACCATGAGATGATTCCTCTCATCCATAGTCAGGAAAATTTAAGGTAAAGCTAAAATTAGATTCTACTCCCTACACACTACAATAGCAAAAAGATTTGTTGATGATGAAATCTACGTAACTGCTGTCACAATACATCACTGATCACCTACTTCAGGCAATATTTACATGGCTCAATAAGGGATGAATGCACATATCTGTCTACACACCAGTTTCACTACTGATCCATATGCAAGAATATTCTTAGCAGGATTTTTGTAATCACTATTTTTTTAAAAAAACACAAATTTTTAACAATTTACAGATATATAAGTTTAGATATATTTGTTCAATTAAATATCATCAGCAGAAGAAACAAATACAGTAGACCTATGATCAACACATGAAGATCTTGATGATTTAAATTAATGAAAAAGAAAACAAATGTAAAAGAACATGTACTGCATGATTCCATTTATTAAAGATCAAAAATGGACAAATATAAGCAAAATGTGGCTCAGGGATGTGTGTGCACAGGAATTTAAAAGAATGAGAAGAGAAGGAAAAAAAAGGCAGCCGTGCTTGTGAGAAAATAAGGGGAGGGTAGGAGTGTGGATGGAAAGGTCAGATCATCTTTCTTAAATTGCAGATTGGAGAGCAGCAGGATCACTTTATCCTTATCTCCATGCTATATACCTACTCTTTAAAATAAAGAATATATGTTTAAACTATATGATAGATACATGAAGTTTCTGAAAAGGAATGAAAGACTGAAACAAGTGTGGAATGCAAAGAAAACTTTTGAAAGCTTCTCACTGCCTTTGAGGGTCATAGGAGAGTGCCCACATTTTATTTCTTCCTATTATGTGGTTCACATTTTTTGCCTTTGTTTCTGTTTTGTTTTTAACCTATCCCATAAGCAATTATAATTTTTCATAGGAAATCTTTATGGATGGTATGTAAATTTCTGATTTTCATAATATGGTATGTGAAATAAAACAAGTAAATGTCCTTCAATGAGTGATAAATGGATCAATGGATAAAGCAATAGTGGTACACCATAGGGTAGATTACTCAATTAAAAAAAGGCTTAACTATTCATATATGCAACCACTCAAGGGAACACGCTGAGTTTAAAAAGCCAGTATCAAAGAGTTACAAACTGTATGATTCCATTTTTTATTACATTTTCAAAAAGAAAGATCTATTGTGAACTCTGGTGAGGGAGAACAGACCAGCGGTTGCCACAGGAAGAGGGGGATGCAGTTTTTCAGGCAGTTGGAATTTTCCATATGTACCACTACGGTGGTAGCTTCAAAAATCTGTTCATGAAAAAATTACACAACAACACACCCTCTCCTCCATACAAATTGTTTTTCTATATAATTGAAGAAAGGAAGGAAGGAAAGAAGGAAGGAAGGAAGGAAGGAAGAAATGAAGGGAAGGAGGAAAAGGAAAGAGAAGAAAATGAGGGAGGGAGGAATAAAAGAAGAAAGGAAGGAAGGGAGGGAGGGAGGGAGGGAGGGAAGGAGGAGGAAAAACTGAATATTTTTCAGTGCAATATGGTATCCTGGAATAAAGAAAAAAAAAGGACATTAGTGCAAAACAAAAAAAAAAGATGACCAAGTGATATGTGTAGTTTTGACAAGTGTACTATAGTAATTAATGTAAGATGTTAACAATGGGGGAAATGACAAAAAACTTTTTGCATTACTTACATAAAGTTTAAATTATTCCACCAAAATGTTTAGTTACAACAAACCCAAGGACAAGTGTATATGCTATATTTTTTTATTTCAAAAAATGCTGGGATACAAACATCCATCTGTTTGTTTGTATGATCCATAGATATATCTAGAATAATGCACAAAAATCAGCTGCTTCTGAGGATTCCTAGGTCTCCAGGGATAATGTGAGAGAGATTTTTAATCATCCACTTTTTTTATATATTTAATTTTGTACTGTGTGAATGTATTAACTATTTAAATTTAAATTAATCTTTTTAAAATCCCAGGTGTTGAATTGATTGGCCAAAGGCTATGTATCTTTTTACATTTTGATACCCACAGCCAGATTGCCTGGGGAGAAGTTTCTCATGAACTGATAAGGAAATTGCCCCAGGCTTCATTCGGATGGTTTCCTTAGTTCACTTGAAACAGTCATGCAATTCATAATTAATCTTTAGTTCTTTCAATGCTGCCAGCAGCTTCTAATCTCTGAAATCTGTACTATACCCCACTTAGGGAAGCTCAGGGCAATCTTGTCCCCAGGACTCCAGCTACAGGAATGAAGTTTGATTGGGAGGGTCCCAATGGAACTCTGCCTTCATAAAATAGGAACCATCTGCCCTTATGAGTGGCAGCTCATCATTGACCAACCACACCAACAGAAGAAAAAATAAAAAGCACTGACTGTCTTCTCTATTTCTGTAGAAACAATGAAACCTCCCTGCAAGACCTACAGAAGCCAGGGACAATGGGTGAACCTGGCCTTGCAATCAAAAGTCCTTTCTGCAGGAAATGGGGGAAACAGACCCCTCCCAACACACTGGGTAAATCACTTGGTATCTTTCCTGTATCTATGATATCAATTTATATTTCACAGTCACCTTAAAAAAAAAAAGGAGAGAGAGGGGGAAAATTACCGGTAGTTATCTTCTAAAGTGGTTGTATTATTCATTTTTTAAATCTTCACTTTTGACAGAGCCATCCATAAGTTTCAAGTGCTGCAGAGTGACTAAATAGCCTTTAAATACCTCTTCCTTATCTCTGAAAGTGGAATATAAATGAGACATTTCCTCCTTGCCTATGAAGCAGCCCAGACCTGGTACTTCTGTTGGAATTAATTGCACACCCACTGGGGGTTTCACTCAGAGAGACCAGGGAGTCATTCGTTCTGATTTAATAATATGTGTATTTTTATGTTGCTTACTTCCCAGAGATGAGTTTGATGTGCATTGGCAAACTTCAAGGATGTGAGACCAAGATGTGAATAGCACCCCCTAGAGTCCTGGAGAAAGGAAACCCCATTACTTTTGCTTATTCCCAGAGGACAACCATCAAATTGATTATAAGATGTATAATTACACGCTCCATGTCTTTCTTCAAATTGTGAATGATACAAAGAGGGACCCTAACACATAAGCACCTACAAAGACAAAGACAGTCAGTACTCTCTCTGAAACATGGATGTTTTCTCCATTCACTGGGGAGAAACATAAGGCACATGATTCAGTGTAAGTATGTTCCTTTTACTTTTGATTTCTTTCAAAGATCATACATCGGTCACAAAAAATTTCTTACTCTGCTCTCAGGATTCCTAGTAGAAACTACACAACAACTATTTTTGTTGTTGTTAATTCCCCACTACTGAATAAAAAGAGAATCAACCAGATCCTCACAAACTTTCTTTGGTGATTTTGATAAAACAGATTTTCTCAACTCACTGAAAGTTCCAGAAGCTTTTCATAGCAAAGGAATAGATAGAACAAAAGGCGACATGGATGGTGAGCACACCTCATAATGGATCAGGTTCTCAGGGAATTTTGCTTGAAGGCATGTGCTGGAAAAAAATATTTGAAGTCAGCCTCTGTATCTGTGGGTTGCTGATGTAAAGATTAGACTATGATTGCTCAAAAATATTCAAACAAATGTGATTATACTGAACATGTGTAAACGTTTTTAATTTGCCATGTGGCACTTAGACTGTAGTAGATTTTATAAACAGAGATGATTTTAAATTACATAGGAGGAGGTGTGTAGATTTTGTGCAAATTTTACACCATTTCATAAAAAGGACTTGAGCATCTTCAGATTTTGGTTTTCTCAGGAATCTTGACATCAGTCTTCCACAGATACTAAGGAAGGTCTGTATGGCATTCAAAGAAATACAGAGAGAAGAATGAAACAGGAAACACTAATAGAGGCTAGAATATTGTTTTAGAGAAAGCCCAGAAGTGCTGATATCTAGAAATTTCTCTGGGAAAAGCCAGGCTGCCTGTGAAGGTTTGAATTAGCCTGAAGCCCAAAGGATTTTGAGACTTACGCAGAACAAGACCCTGTGTCCTTGGTCACATTCAGTAGAGAAAGGTTCTGGACAACTTAGGTTGGATGGTCATAAATGGAAGACTAGATGGAAAAAAGGAAGCCAGAAGACCAGTCTTGGAGATGAGCAGTGAGATTGGACATCAGAACAAAGTCAAGGACACAGAAGCACATTGGCTAGAACCATCATTGAGCTGAGAACTCAATGCAGCCTGAGTTAAGCTCTTGATCCCACCATTTGTACTTCAAGTATTTGCACAGAGATACCTGTATTTTTGTGTGAATTGCTTAAAAATCACCATTCCAAGTGGAAGCATCCAGTTAGCCAAGTATAAGCTATATGACCATGTTCTACTTTCCAAGGTAGAAACAAACTCCTCTCACTAAGACTATCAATCAGGAATCTTCCGGAAAATAAGTGGTTTGGATACACTAATCAACGAACAAGCAATACCTGTAAAACCCTGCATTATTGTGTAGGATAATAGGAGACATGGGCATAGAGGAAGGGAAGAGAATTGAAGAAATAAAAGTAGAGACTGAATATTTTAAAATTATGCCAAAGGAAGGAGTTGGAACACTAACTCAAAGACTTTCCATGCTACTTCAAAGACATCCACCTTGCTTCCCAAAGTAGATCCTATATAAGTGCTTGGATACATTTAGAATATTTGAGAAAGTGTCCTCAGAGAAGTCAAGAGGGGGCAGTGAGAAGAATAAAATAGAATGGCTGAAGAAATAAAATGTGTATTCCTGGTAAATCTACACTGAACTACTATAGCTCAGTCCCACTTCCACCCTTCATGGAGCTGAGAAGAATGCTCAGCTTGCGTGGCTTATGATTGCTTGGCTGAGCAAAGGAAGAGGGCTTATGATTGCTTGGCTGAGCAAAGGAAGAGGGGAGGGGCCTGTTCTAATTTCCTACTGGTTAAGATTGCCTTCTGGACATTAATATCCTTGCACTTGTGATTTCTGGGTGACTTTGTATGGAAATCCACATGGCAGAAGGCAAAAGGGAAGATAAACAGAAAAGAGCTGAAGATATGGCCACTGTGTGAATCTGACTATTGGTACAAAGCTTGGAGCATGAGGTGAGTGTAGAGAATGTGAAACTGAGCATCAGAGATATCCAGATCCAATGGAGACATGCCACCTATTAGTGTCAAAACGCAGGTGTTGATACCATGACCTTGAATGTCTATGATTTCTGTATTGTATGACAGGATTAAGCCCAGAGCAAGCAATTAACAACAATCTGTTAATGATATGAACCTCTCACCCCTGTACAGATAGCTTTTGCCATGCTCCGATAGTGCCCTGGGGTACTCATAAGGAAAGAGATCTTCCCTATGGAGATACTTAGAGAAAGTAGGATCTTAGGGTTCTTTCTGATGATGGAAAGGGAAGTCACTCAGAGGAACTGCCATGATCAGTAGTTTGAGCTGGTCCTCTGTTGGCCATTATTTTGTGCCAGAACCATCTAATTGCAATAATGGACAGAAAAACAAGTAAAAAATCATGGCTTCCAGAGCTTTCTAACTTATCCCTCTGGTCATCATGAACACCCCATGTGTTTTTAGGTGAGACAAAAACCTTTTGATTTCACAAAATAAAACACGAGAAGAAGTAAATATTTATTTATTCCTTCTGTAAGGAAGGATACTATAGAATCTACCTTAGCTATAGCCAGATTTAGACCTGCTGCTCACACAGGTAGGGCATTAGAATTTATGAATCCACCCAAGAGACTAAGTAGAAGGGTCAGAAGTATAGGCAGAGAATAAAGTGGGTGCCGGAAGCCTAAGGAGGAGAAGGCTTCCAAAGCTAAACAAGTGTCATATACCACGGGACAGTCAGAATGGTGGTCTCAATGGCCTTTCCCTATGACCTGCCTTATTTTTAAATGAAGTTTATAGATCTAAATTCCTTTCACATTCAGGGTGAATTTTTCCCCATGAGCAACTGCAAACAGACAGAGCTTACCAAAGAGACACCCAGACAAAGCTTGAGAATGTATGTGTTCCCAGTGGGTATGCAGCAGAGAGCCATGTTGCACAAATACCTAGTTGTATGAATATACTTACTTCATTATATACACCTTACTTTTAAAGGAAACTGGGAGGAAACATGGCTAGGATTTAAATGATAATGCAATGGTCCAGCGAGGCTGGGTGAAATAGCAAAAGCAAGGTGTACAGCTGCTGCTGGGCCTTTAGGTTAATATACCTGAGAATTATGTTACACTAAACGACAGAGGAATGGGGAAAATGGTGGAAGGAAGAAGGGAAAAAAAGTCTGAAGGAAAAAAAAGACGTGGAATATCTTCCTTTTCCTCTGATTTTGTCAAAAAGAATGAAGAGTTTACCATGAATTTTACTTGCACAAACTAAGATGAAATTGCTTCCTCAGATTACCCAGACCTGGGAAGGTGAATGGCATGCTCCTCAATGACACTTCCCTCACAAGAGCCCTGCATGGGGTAGTAAAACCAGGACTGGCAGCATGCATTATTCATCAGGTCTGGAAAGAGCCTAATCATCCCTTCTGTTGTTAATGGCCTGTAAATAGTTGCTTTTGACATGAACATTTAACACTAGCAAGAAGGGCAATCACAGGAGGGAGGAGAGCACAGAACTTGAAATAACAGGGTTGTGGAACAGTTTGGAGCTTACTTGTGGCAGCTGGAAGCTGGCACTGGAAAGAGACCCCTCCAGTCTGACAGATCAGGTGTCCTGGTGTCCTTGAAGAACTGGGGAGAGAGATAATTAAGTCCTAAGGTAGAAAAAGAGAACATCTGTAATGATGCTTTGTGGGCATTATGGTTTGGATTTAAATGTCCCCCAAAGGTGCATAGGAGTGGTTGCCAGTTTGTGGTGTTGAGGGGTGGTGAAGCCCTAGTAGGTGGGGCTTATTTGGAGGGGGAAGTTAGGCCATTGGGGATGCCCCAGAAGGATATTTTGGGGTCCCACTTCTTTCTCTCTCTCTCTTTACTTCCTGGCCAGCTTGAGGTGAGCAGTTTCCTCATCCATGCTCGTCTACCATGATGCCCTGTTTTACAGCCCAGAGCAACAAGGCCAAATGGCCATGGACTGAAACTTCTAAAATCATAAGCCAAAATAAACTTTTCCTCTTTTTAAGTTGATTTTCTTGGGTATTTTGTCTCAGCAACAGAAATCTGAGTTACACATGGGGGGATGGGTATAAAGGCTGCCCCTAGAAATACTCCCAGCCTTCATCTCAAGCCTTCTTTGAGTACAGTCCTCCCTCCCTGTTTCTATCTCCCATTTTCCTCTCTTCTGCTCCTCAAAGATTGATAGTCTTTTCCTTTCGAGTTTCCTGTAACCTCTAGCATACCATCTGTGCACAGAAGAAAGAAACCAAGGTTTGCTCCAGAGCCGCTGCTGGTCAGTGCATCTTAGAAAAGATGTTTCTGAGCTTCAGTGTTCCCCTTAGATCATGAGATTCAGTAACACCCACCTTTCTAATGATCAAATGATCTACTGTGAAAACAGTAGAATTCCTAATAAGGTGTCCAGAAGGCATTCGGTCCTTAGTCAATGTTAACTTCCTTGTTTTTCCCCCTCACCTGTAAGTCAGACTTACACCAGTCTCAGAAGTATGCAGTGAAGGTCAGGAGGTCAGGGGACATGATATTTGAGAGAACAACAAAGAGGCTTTTTTTTTTTTAGGTACAGTAAGTTGTTTTATGTATGAACATATGAAGTAGAGAGTTGTCTGTATTTCTCTAAAATTAGAAAAAAATAACTGGAAATATGGAATTCGCATGTAGCCAACAAAATTAAAAGGTAGAGAGGGAGCATGTTCCTGGACATCCCCAATGTGCACAGTACACAGTGTTTGAGTTTCCCTGAGGTGTGGCAACCCCCAGGCCCTCCTCACCCTTTCTGGGAAGTCTTTGAATATTCCACATGTACTTAAAATCCATTTTTCTGTGTTCTATCTCAGGCTACTGGCTGTTGTCATTTCCTAAAAATTAGAGTTTCTTGGAAAAATGACTTCCACCCTTAGAGTGCCATCCCCTTGGGTCTCCCAAAGTTCCTGACACAAACAGCAATTCCTCCCCTTTAGTTCTCACTGAACCAAAGCAAGGGACCTTTCAAGAGGAAGGGAGAATCCTTTCGTACCATGTTTTGTTACCTGGACCCAGAGGAGATCCCAAGTCTCATGGGGTCCCTAGAGAAAAGTGATTCCCCTTAGTCTCCTGCCTGCCTCGTCTCCAACGATGGGGCTCAACCACTGTCCAAGGAGGGCTTCCTGAGAACCACATGAGGCCTCTCCATGTCCCCATCCCTACCCCGCCCTGTTCCCCACAGCTTTTCCTTCAAATACTTAGGAATGAAGCTCCTTGCATGGCCTTCGTTCTTCCCCACTTCACACATGTACCATGCAAACCACTGTATGCCAATAATGCCTGCAGACCAAGAATGCTCACAAATATCTCAACATTATTCAGCTACAACTAGAACAGGGACACACACAGGATTGATTAATCCCACAAGATAAAATTGATTCACATTGTCCCAGGAAGACTCTACTTCTATTTTTGCCTGTTTTCCTCTTAAACTGGCATTCAGAAGTGTCTCTCTCCTTCCATACATTGGTGGCCTGGACATTCCAAGTAAAGTATTGTTAAATCCAAGTCTAGTTTATTTTCAAAGCAATAGTTCCTTAGCACTCCTTACTTACTGCTACCTCAGAGATGACACCAGAACACCACTACATTCGGTGGCTCAGCATTAGGAGCTCACCGTAATATGTGAAGTAGGAGATTTCCCAGGTCTTTGGTGTAGACAGATACCATGCTCCTTCAAATTGACCCTTGTTTTCCGTTAAGCCAAGCAAAATTGAGCTTGGTGCCTATTTGACTCAAAAAACCGCTATCTCATTAATGAGACAACCAAAGTTAATTGAAGCTGAATGGTTCTCTATGGAGGTAAAACAAACAAACAAAAAAGTTAGAATGCAAAAATTTATGTGTGTATTTGCTCAATCACCACTCTAGCTGCTTGGTACACGAAAGTAATAGATAGGACACCTTATTGCATTGAGACCTCTATCTGCCTTCACTGCTTAATCTCAGCCTTTTCATCTGCATCAAATTTCAGCTAAACATTGCTTCTTTTCTTGGCAATACCTCTACATAGAGAAAGTCTTTCTGACATCTCCTTTTGAGGTTTCCTTAGATAATTTAAATGAAATAAGGTTAGAGGCTGTGTTCTGCACATTTATTTTTCTCTAAGCAATTTATGTTGCTATTTATGCTATCTTCAGTCTCAATAATTGGAAGATAAATATTTCTTTTCTAAAAAAAAGAAGATTCTTAACCAATCTTTAGGAGGGGAAAAATTGCCTCTGGAAAGCTTTTACAATAAAAATAATAGATTAACCAGATTTGTGATGGGAAAGATAAATGTGTTTATTTGGCCTCCTCTCTGATGCAAAGTGCGCCTTCGTTCCTCTGACTCAAAGGCTGTGGCTACGTTCTTGGCCTTCGTAAACAATTTCTCTGTTTACTAATCAGTGTACACAGAAAACTCTTTTTCTTATTACAGTAAAATATACATAACAAATTTATCATTTCAACAACATTTAAGGATAAAATTCAATTACATTAAGTACATTCACAGTACTGTGTCCCTGTCCCCGCCATCCATCTCCAGAGCTTTTTCATCTTCCCTAACTGATAGGCTACAACTATTAAATAGTAGCTTCCACTCCCTCTCTCCAGCCACTGGCAAATAACCTTCTACGTTCCCTCTGTTTGAATTTGACTTCTCTAGGTACCTCCTGTAGTAGAATCCTGCAATATTTGTTTTTTATGTCCAAATTATTTTTTAAATCCCATTTTTTTTAAATTGAGAGCAACACAGTTGGTATTTTGGAAGATATAGTCCTTTCAAATTCCACCCCCAACACTTACTCCCTCTGTATTCACAGGAAAAAATATCCTCCAAACTGGTTTCTCATTATTAATACTAATGGTAGTGTTAATAAATCTGGGTTGTATGACTGTCATAAGGATTAATGTGTCCACAGCTTGGCATAGGATATGAAGTAAACACTCAATGAATACATTTCCTTGTCCTGCTAAAAAGCCTAAGGAATTTGAGATAAATCTAGATGTCTAATTTTCAAGTTGCTGAAGTCTTCAACTATTGCTGCCTATCAGATATAAACTGAAATGGACTCTTTAAAATGAAAAGGAATAAGAATATCATCGTCAAAGGTTTGTTGTTATAAAAAATAAGATTAAACATGAGAGCTTCATATCCAAAATTTAATAACAGTTGATCCAATCTCAATCAGAGGGATTCAGCATAGCATCAGATCTGGAATCTGGATAACAAAAATGATATAATTATCAACATCCTCAAGATGAGAAAGAAGAAAAACTGAAGTAGGATTTATAGCATAAAAGGAGAAGGGTAGAGACACATGAAAAGATTTGTATTTCTTGCAATAAAAGCACTTTGAATAGAAACATATGTTTGATAAAATCTTTTTATTTGGTTACCGAAATAAAAGCTAAAGATCAACTACACTAATATTATCATTTCACACAACTGGTAACAACTGATGTTCCATGTCTCTCCTTCTACACCAATAGGCTGGTATTTGTTTTACTATATCCTTGGGGGTAAAGAGGCTTATTCTTGGCTTTCAACCAATGCAATGAAACTTTCTCTTGCTCTTAGTGCATTATTGTTACTATGGAACTCCATCTTGCTTCTGCCATTTCTGAGAGGGCTTGATACCTAAGAAAGGAGACTGATTTATGCAGTCCACAGAACCTAACTTCTATTCATGGAGTTAAATGATTCTGCACCTGTTCCCCAGGAAAAGGGAGAGATGATATTAGACAACATAAGAAGCTTATCAACAATAAAGTGCAAACTCAACCAGTCAAGTCAGGATGTCAGGTTGCAGGATGCGATTAGGACCCTAAGATAGAAGCTAGGAATTCGTCAGTGGGATAGGTTGAATAGCTCAAACACAACAGGTGCCGACTTTTGGGATCTATCAATATTACTGTACTTGAGAAAATAGTCTTTGCAGATGTGATAAGATGTCAAGATTTTCTTGGTTTATCTGAGTGGGCCCTAAGTACAATCACAAGACTACAGATATGAAGGTGTCTGAGGGAGATCTGGCACCTAGAGAAGAGAAAGTGTTATAAAGACAGAAGAAAAGGGGATTTGATGATAGTGGCCTGAAGGAGGCAAATGAGGCAGCCACAAGCCAAGAAATGCTGCACACCACCAAAAGCTGGAAGAGTCAGAACAAGTATCCTCCCCTACAATCCACGATGATGCATTAGGGGTGTAATTATGAGTTTGATTTGGAGTTTGTATGTTGAGTTTGACATATTGGTAGAAAGTAAACATGGAAATGTTGATTTTGCAACTAGAAATACAGACACAAAACTCAGAATCCATCTGACCTAGAGAAACAGAAGTGGGATTTACTGTATAGGAAGAGAAGAGAGAGTTAGGAAAGAAGAAAAGATTCAGGACAGAAACAAGAGGAACACTCAGTAAATGCCACTTTCTTGAAAGCATCAACAAAATTAGAGGTTCTAATCATCTGACAACTTCTCCACTATGTAAAAACTTCCTATTGCTGTGATAACACGTTTCTCAAAAGTTTCTTTAAAAAAATGCTTACACAGTGCCCCACAAGTTAATTACTTTTTAATTCAGCAATGAGACAATAGGTATTGCAGAAATAAAGAGACAAAAAACAGAAACTGCATTCACTGTTCACAATATTAAAAATAGATGTGCTAGATATTGCACATTAATGCAATAATATCCATGTTAACTGATGTGGCTAATTTTGCTGTGCCCATTATATGTTTTGTGTTTTGTTTGGCCTTCAGGGTACAACAGAGAGTATGATAAAGAAAGACCCTACATCCAAAGCGTTGGTATTTGAAACAGTACTTTGAGAATAGGGAGAAGAGAGTAGATGAAAGGAGCCATGTCTCTCACAAGGCCAGGGTGGTGGTTGGTGAAATTTGAGAAGGTCACTTGTTGAAGGTGACTTGTGATGAAGTTGGACCATGAAGAATTCACCAGCTGATAGGAAGGGGAGGGCATATAAGGTAGGAAATATAACCAAATATTGATTAGAGATGAAAAATTATGACAAGTGTTTCTACCAAACCAGGAGTGAACTTTGTTTTTCCTAATCCAGGCAAATTGATGAATAGCCATAGAAAGCAGAATATTCAACCTATTATAGAGAATAGATCCAGTGTGATCCTTGCTTTATCCCCACAAGGAAAAATTCAAATAAACAAAATGGGTTTGTGTTGTGGGATGAGATACATTTTTTTTTAACTGAAAACCTCTCCCTAGTGATTTAGGGTATCCAGGGATGAAGTAGATTTTCTGTCCTTGAAGTTCTGACTTTAATACAGTTTCAGGCTGTGGAACCAACCTGTATGACTACTGTGATTCTCTTGAAAATTCAAGAATTTTATGATTATAAGATCTTGCAGTACATTTATAGAACAAGCAGAAAATACAATGTTGGAGGGGAAAATCCAACAATGAAAGGATTTCATTTTCACATTCTTGTTCACATTTGTGCCTCTTTTAAAAACCTTAGCTTTTCCTTCTGCTGTATACATGCTTTGACAGTGCCTTAAATTAGGCAAAAATGAGATACCTTTATACTTCTCCAATTTAACCAACTGGGAACACAGCCTCAAGGTTGTATAACAAGTCAAACCTTAATTAATATAAGACCTCTAACCTTATTCTCATAAAGAAAGAGGAGACCATTGTCATATATTAAATATATAAAAGTTAATTGTCAATGCTTTCTGTTACAGAAAACATTGTGTTTCTGAGTAGAATATTTATTTGGAAGTAATTTTACAGCAACATAAAGCCATAATCTTTCCTCAAAGTGATGAATTTCAAAGGCCAAGACTTGAATGATAAAATACCTCTATGTAATTTAATGATTTAAAAGAATGGCTCAACCATGCTTGAATTTATAGACTTTTTGTGTATTAAGAGGCAGACATGAGCTCAGACTTCTCCAGTGATGAATATTTCCAGTGTCATGAACAGTAACTATTCATAAAAGGCCAGGATCTCTTCCAGTCTTTCCTTGTTTAGGTCAAGATGTATGCAGATAATTGAAAATTCTCTCATCACCTATTAAAAGTGTAAATACTATGAGGTGGCCAAGCCCATAGCTTAAAAGGAAAGAGGTTCTGTGGCTTCTTGCCCTTAGCCCACAGACTTGTGGTAGGATGATGTAATTTAGACACAAACTGGATTTTAATGTGATGTGGGTCACACTCCAAGAAGACTCTGGACAGGTCCAAGGGCATAGGCTATGGAACGTCTTTCATTGTTCAAACTCGATTCAGGGTTGATGGTATGACCACCAGGGTTCTGCAGCTTTGGGCAAGAGCCTTAGCAAACCAGGAACACTGACCTTAGTTTTTAGAAAGGGTCAGTTCCCACTTGTTCATTCAATGATGTCTTTTTAAAATTATTTCCTTTATTTCTTCTTATTTTTTCCTAGAAACTCTAGTTACAAAATGAAAACTGAGACACATAACACTGCATGAAGATAATCTTCTTATAAAAGTCAATAAATCAGTTGGTTTGCTGTACCTATGCAAGGTCAAATAGCAAAGCAGATTGAATTTTCCCCCACTAAACTGTAAAAACTTTTGGACACATGGCTTTAGGGAATTATTTTAAATCTATATAAAAAATGAAAATATTATTTTAAATTTCTAAGTAAGAGTGAAATAATCAAAGATGAAAACAATCCAAATACCAAATGATATTTAAAGTAGAATTTGCATTCTTAATTTGAAAACTTCAATAAAAGAAGATTCATAAGGTTAGTGAAGCTTGGACCAAAAAAAAAAAAAAAAAAAAAAAAAAAAGAAAAGAAGAAAATTCAGATAAGGAAAAGCAATGGAATATAAAGCAACTGGCCCAGCAACCCTGAGTTAGTGACTGTGCCAGGCACTCTACCATATTCCTTCACTTCACATATGCAATAGTTCTATGAGATGGATATCTTAATCTTTGCATTACAAATCAAAAGTCTAGTTACAGCAAAATTATATAATTTACATGATAATACACAGATACTGCATGATGATGTCAGGATTCAAATGCAGGTGTGGAAGTGCCCTTCTTTTTTCAGTGTTCAAAACTCAACTGAACACAAATTGCAAATAACTGTTCCTCTTTAATCTTCCAAGCAAAATTAGGAGAGCCCACTCTTGCTATGGGCAAATGCTGTTGATGGCAGGAAAGATGTGGAAGTGTAGGTTGACAGAGAAAATCCACCAATGCAAGCTCCATTCCTCACTTGTGAGGTTATATTTGGCAGGCATCCAATGTAGGCTGCACATTCCCTTGAGTTCTCCCCCTTTCACATTTCAGGGGTGCTATCTTTGAGTTCTTCCCAGAATTCTTTGCTCTTCAGCCATACCTCTACAGAGCACAGCCGCATGGAGGGGCAGAAAAGGAGGTGAGGGATCACGGGAGCCATGTGCTGGGATTCACCTCTCACCAAATGCGCTGTAACAAAAAATACATTTTCATGCTAAAAAAAAAATTTCAAGTATGGTAAGCAAATTTGAAGAAAAACAGCATTCCTGGAAATAAAATACCTCATTTTAGGAAATGTTACCAGAATTTAAATTATCCACAAATAATTTCTAAAAAGCAAGACATTTAAATTGAAAGGAATATACATTAGAATTTTTTGTCCCTGAGTTGATAAAAACACTGCTTTAAAAAATTTTTGATTTTTCTAAAATGAGTATGTATTATTTTTACATGGAAAAATAGAAATAAATTTCAGCTTAAAAACAATAGGAAAAAACTTTTCTACTCTGAGAGATTTACCCTCAAAATGAGTTCAGGGGATTTTGTGACATATACACCATGTGATATTGCTTTTTAGCTTATCTCTGACATAGTTGACTTACTTTGGTCAATAAATTTCAGTTCAGGAAGGAATTTTCCTCAAGGCTTCTTGGCAGGAGTCTTACATACTTTTCACCTTTCCCTGGGAGGGTCCTGGGCAGGGCTCTTCCTCGTTTGTTCCCATCTATCAATTTCTCACTTTTGATAGAGATGCCACAGGACAAGAACTCAGCTGCTTCCAACTCAAGTTGCCCGAAGCAGTCTAATGTATCTCTTTCTAAATCACAGGAAAATGTCTGACAAAGTCAAGAAAAATCCAAACTAAAGAACAGAGAGAGATCACCCAGGTAGAAAGGTAAACAGCTGTTTTATCAATTACATAGAATGGTTTTTTTTCATTTTAGAATAGTTTTAGATTTATAGAAAAATTGCAAAGAGTTCCCATATAGCCTATGCCCAGTTTCTCCATCTGATTAATATCTCAGGGTGGTACACTTGTCACAATGAATAAACTGACATCAGTATGCTAAAGGCCATGCTTTATTCAAATTTCTTCAGTTTCTACCTAATGTCTTTTTTATTTTCCCAGAGACAATCAAGAGTCATTTTGTCATCATGAAACAGCTTGTCAATTATATTTTGAAACCTGGAAGAGTTAAAGGGATGTTATTTATGGTTGTTATTCTAACGTTTCACAAACTTGTGCATGACCAAAGGCAGGAGAATCCCTAAGATGTGTGTCAGCTACTGAAATCTATTCATTTTATAAACAAATTGGAAAATAAAAGAAGAAACTTGCAGAGTATGTTCTGTAGAATAGACCTTCTTTATTTTATGCAGCTGCTTGATAAATTTTAGGGGGTTAAAAATACATCTGGTTGGCATCCAGTGCTTTTTAAGAAGTCGAATTCAAAGCCAGGGTCCACCACACAGGAGAAAACAGAAGTTAACCAAATGCTTAATGTGGTAAAAGAGACAGGATACACAGTATCCTATGGCACGCAGCACCTAGCATAGTGCCTGACCCACATGTGAAGTGGATAAGCATCCATGAATGAATAGTGTTGGAAGTGGTTATGGGAGGGCCCCATGTAGCAAGAACTTAATTTCAAAAGTTGAGATGATTCATGGGCAAAGCGAAATTCACTATCAACTCAAGAAGAACATAAATCAAACTCAGAACACCACATTGCTTGTTTTTAATTTTGGTCAAGCTTATGATTTTAAAAAGATGTACACCATAGAACATAAAAGACATATCATGAATTGCTTCTATTTACTAATTTTGATGCTTCTAGGGAGATATTTTAACTCTTTGAGAGCTAGCATTCTCATCTGTGTAATGCAGAGGGCAATAGTTCCTATGTAAATATGCTGAGAAAATTAAAAAAGGTAATGTCCCATCCTAGAGCAGCTGGTTTAACAGAATGGTGATAAGGTTAAATCATTGCCTTCATCATCATTATCATCATCATCACTGTCACCATCATCTTCATTGAATTCATCATCAAAGAGAAGGAAATGTTCATTTTAATCACTGCTCAAGTTATTGCATGCCAAGGAGGAACTATTCTTTCAATTATCTGCTCCTCCCTACCACCTCTCTCCAGCATAGAGTTTTTAACTCTAGAGCAGACACATTATGTCCTGTGACGCACCAAGCAAAGTTTGAGCCATCCTTTGGGATACATCTCATAAAAACATCTCCTCCCACAAAAGTTTATATGTGTCCCTCTTTGGGGTCTCCCCAGGTCTCAAGTTCATATCTCCATACAAGTCTTATTTCAGATATTGATGTTGTGGTTCAAATCTGTGTTTTTGTCCACTTCACTGGGAGAATTGCTGACCAGAACTGGAAATGCCTTCCTCCCAGTGTACCCAGGACCAAACATGCCATTTCTACATGTTTCCTCAGGATTCTCAAACAAATGACAGATGCTCCCCTACTTGGGATGGTTCCACCTAGGATATGTCCACACGTGATGGTTTGGATTTGGATTTTTTTCCCCAGACCAGGGATATCTGGTATGATACAATTTCTTGATGCTGGACAACAGCAGTGAACCACAGCTCCCTATCAGCCACATTGTCACAACAGGAAGTAACTGATACTCTGCAGTGTACTATGTTGCTAAGCTATGATTCTTGGTAGGTCAGAGGCATGTTAAATGCATATTGGACTTATGGACATTTACAACTTTCAACAGGGTATTAGGGATACAACCCATTCTCCCTCTGGAGCATCTGTATCACAAACTGAATGGCTTGAAACAAAAGAAATATATTGCTCACACTTCTAGAAGTTAGAAGCCTACAGCCATGGTATTGGTAAGACTGTGCCTCCCCTAAAGTTTCTAGAAGGGAATACTTCCATGACTTTTCTGACTTCTGGTGTTGCTGGAAAACCTAGGCTTTCCTACGCTTGTGGCTGCATAACTCCAGGCTTTGCCTCCATCTTCAGAAGGGGTTCTGTCCTCTGTGTGTCTGTGTCTTCGCTTGGCTCTCTCCTCTCGGTGCTCATCCAGTTCACTGTCTCCTCTTCCTACCCTAATCCATCTTAAATACATTTGCAAAAACCCAATTTTCAAATAATGTCTCATTCACAGGTACCAAGAGTTAAGCCTTCAGTTTATCTTCTCAGGTGGCACAACTGAACCCAAAACAATACTAACACACCGGAGGCATTCTAGGGCATCCTAATGAGAGAATGGATAGATCAACGATTAAGAAAGTGAAATCTACACTCCTAATAACCAGGTACAGACACACAGTGGTAGCCCGTTCTTCTGTAACCACAATTATACTTTAAAATCTTGTGGTTTCTTGGTACCCACAGAATTCTGCCTTTTTAAATACATGATTAAATAATCCCACGCTAAATCTCACAGTAATTCCTTTTCAGGGCCCCGTATTTGTATCCAATTATAGAAAACCCAAACCAGGGCCTCTAAGGCATAATTTTTAAACCATTTATTTTTTTTTTCTTTCTAAGTTAGCTGCTGCATCGAGCATGCTAAGTGGATGAGTCTCTGTTCACCTGTATAACGTTAATAACCAGAGCAAGCCAGTCATTGGCAGCCATTCCAACTTATGGGGCAGCAGTAACTGACAGCCCTGGAGACACAGGCTGGTTATTAATTCTTCTCAATCCTTAACTCTTTTTCTTAAATCCTCTTCATCTTCTCACCTTTTCTCCACATCAGAGCAAAACAAAAGGAAATACTGGAAATCGTGCAAAAATCTAAGCTTTCTGATATACTAGATTCTGACTTGCACACTTCCACATCTATCATCTCACTGCAAAATCGTACAGAAGTAGCAGTGACTTCCAAGCCATGAAGTCTGAACTCTCATCAGATACTGCATTTTCTTGGCAGCCTGCTTGCTGTTCTCTTCTTCACCCCACTTAACTGGCATGTTATACTAAATTAGGTTATCTGCTTGCAGTCCAGGGAAACACAAAGAAGAAAAAAAAAGGAAGCAACAGTGGCATTAAAGAAATGATTAAAGCCCTGGCAACTTCTTGCATATTTCCTCTACTAAATAAGTAAATAAAACAGCAAAGCATAACAACGTAGGGAATGCTACAGCTCTTCTCCTATGCATTACAAACACAAATGGGACAGAGGATAGAAGAAGTGCCAGGGTTTGGAAAACAATTAATAATAATAATAATAATAATAATAATAATAATAATAATAATAATAATTTTGTTCTACTCTCTCTGCAAAGTGTGAATCTAGTGTCCCTTGGGATATCTGTTAAGGCTCAACTTTCTGTAGTGAAAAGAAGCTGGTCCAAAATATCAACAAGAAGCACAGCTCTATACTCTTTGCTGGATTTAAAGAAATAAAGAAGATAGATAATTCATTTCTAGAAAGACATACAATTTGCAATACCATCACTTAAGAATTAAAAGACTAACTCATTTCCTTTTATTGAATACTGATTGTATGTACAGACTCTGGACCCAAGGGTTTATGTACAATGTTCATTTGCTCCTGCAAAATAGATATTTTTTAAATTCATATTTTACAGATGAGGAAACTAGATTTCAGAGACTTTAGTTAACTCTGCAGAGTTAATTCTTTATTTTCCTTTTTTAAGAGGTTATATTAGTTCATTATACTTTTTACACAATAGCAGGATTCATTTTGACATAATCATATATGCATGGGATATAATTTGCTTCCTTTCAGTTCCCAGTACTTCTCTTTCCCTCCCTTCTCTCTCTCCCCATTTCCCTTGCTCTACTTTACTAGTCTTCCTTCTATTCATTTATCATATTTTATTTGTTGCTTTATAGATATACATAAAGGTGAAATTCTCTGTGACTGTTCATATCTGTACACAGCATGATTTGCTCGTTTTCATTCCTCAATTCCTCCCTGCAGAGGCCATTCTGCCATCAGATGCAGCACATGTTATCATGGTTCTTGAGGTGGAAGCATGGCTGCCCCTAGAACATGTCCCAGTTCTTGTCTCTAGGAAGGGCCCTTTTTTCTCTTGTTCTTCTGAGTCTTTGGCTGTGCTCTTTGTACACTGTTCCCTTTCTGTTGTCTTCTGTGATTACATCTGGAATAGGCATCAGACACTCAGTCCTCCTAGGGCTTAAACATCTTTCTCAGTAGCTTCCCAGATTGCCACACTTGAGGGTTCCTGTAAGTATCAAAACTTGTTACTCTAGGGGTCTTTATTGATTCTAGTGAATTCCATGTGCCAGTGGTCTTACCCACAATTCTTTTCTATACATATTTGTATATTTATTATATTCTTTTAGCACCACCAGGTCTTGCCCCTTTAATGACAAATGCCATGAGCTTATTAGACTTTAGTGGGGGAAATTCACATATTTAAGTGTCATTAATCTAAAACATTTTGTCTGGATAAAAGGTTAAATGGATATCACCTTTTAATTGGATTTTTACCATTGGACACCTTAATTACTCACTTGTCCCTAGTCAAAATAAATGAGTTTTAATTGGACATGTTTCACTTTTAGTTTTATCTTTTATCATATTAATATAAATTTTTACTTCTTTCCACTCAGCCTTACACATTCCCTAAATTACCTCTATTTTACTTTTTTTCCTTGCTTATAAACTGGCCTCCTTCTCTGAGCTCATCTCATACTTTTTAATTAATTAATTTATTTGTTTATTTATTTTTTTACTTTGGGTACCGGGGATTGAGCTCAGAGTCACTCAATACTGAGTCAAATTCTCAGTCCTATTTTGTATTTTCTTTAGAGACAGGGTCTCACTGAGTTGCTTAGCACCTCGCTTTTGCAAAGGCTGGATTTGAACTTCAATCCTCCTGCCTCCGTCTCCGGAGCTGCTGGGATGACAGGTGTGTGCCACCATGCCCAGCATCATCTCATTCTTAAAGTAACTTCCCAAATACAGCCCACAGTAACCATCACACAGCACTGTGCTGACTCTTTTCCAGTAGAGCTGCTTTATTAGTCATGTGATTTGTCCTTGAGTTACTAAAATCAATGCTTTTAGCCAACTTTCACCATTATGCAGCTCACCATATTTCAGGTTTTCGAATAGATTTCTTGTCAGAGGTCAAATAGCCACAATGCTTGCACTTTAAATGTTTATGTCTGTTATGGCAGTGTCCCATTTCAAGTACCAACTGTACTCTCATTCAGGACTGAGAAGGGTCCTTCACTCCTGAAGATCAGTCCTGGAAATGCATATCCTTGTGTTTTCATTTCAGTGGCTAAAGCCAATCACATGACCAATAATCACACCTAAACTCAAGAGGATAGAACAGAAAACATTATCCTCCTTGTGTTCAACTGAAGAATCAGACTTTTAACTGGTGGGTAGCACCAAGACCCAGACAACACTTAGGGAAATCAGCAGTCCTTTGTTCTTACCTAACACCCATTTTATTCTACTCAGTTGTATCCTTTCAGCTTTAACATATTGTCCTAATTACTATAACTTCTAATGATTTTTGATGACCAGTACAGTAAGTTTATACATTTTGTTCTTATTCTTTGCTGTTCTTGGCACTCTTAATTTTCATTTAATTTTTAGAGTTGGCTTGCCAATTTCTGCCTGAAAACGCAGCCCACTGGGATTTTGATAAAATTCACATTAAATCTTTCGATTAGGTTAGGAGAAAAATTATATCTTTACAATATTGAGTTTCAACTTCATAAGTATACCATGTTCCTTCATTTGTTTCATTCTTTTTATTTTAATAATGTTTTGTATTTTCTACATAGAAGATGTATATGCTTTGATACATTTATTTATATTTATTTTATATTTTGGGTACCACTATAAATTATACTCTAAATTAAAAGAATATGTTTTACTTCTAATTATTGTTGATGACTTCAAAACAGAATTGGTTCTTCCAATAAAATGATTTTTTTTTCTTTTTCATATCTTTATAGGAAGGTGCATTATATAGTGCATAATGGTGGGGTTTTTGTTATATATTCATACATGCATACAATATAACAGTCTAATTTGGCAAATATCATTCCCCAGTAGTTCTATTTAGATATTTTGAATTGTTTACACATCCTAACCATATAACCTGTGAATAAGTTTCATTTATTTCAATTTTCCTGCCATTATTGAGCAGATTAAGTCCTCTATTGTAATAATGAATAAAAATGTCTAAAGAGACATTCTCTTTCTTAGTCTTGACGAAATGCTTTCAATTCTTCAACATAATACAATGACGGTCATTTTGGAGTTTTTTTGTGTGTTGTCTTTTTTTAGTTTTGTTTGTTTTTTGCCGGTAACTTCCAAGAGATTAAAGAAATTTCCTTCTATTATTACTCTATCAGAATTTTATTATAAAATATATGTTGAATTTTATCAAATTATTTCCTCTATGTCTATTAAGATAATCACATGATTTTCCCCCTTTTTTGTTAACATGATGAATTATATTGACTTCAAATATAAAACCAATCTTACATTCCTAGAATTAGCTAAACTTTATTTTTATATAATATTCTTTATTGCTTAATTTGTTTTGTTAATACTTTGAGGGATTTTTATGCACTGGTTTACAAGAGAGGGTAAACTATAATTTTTTTCTTACAAAATTCTCATTTAGATTTGGTATATGACACTTACCTTAGTCTTACTAAATGAAGTAGGAAATTCACCCTTTTTTATATTCTGGAAGAGTTTGTACAACATTGATGTCATTTCTCAAGCGAGTATTTGCTAGAATATTCCAGTATTCCAGCAAAGCCTTCTGGTATGTAAATGTCTATGTGGGAGGATTTGAAATTATTGACTCAATTTCTTCAATAGATATTACCTGTCCAAATGTTTGCTTCAAAAGCTTATCCATTTAATCAAAATGTTCAAATATATCAGAATATAGCTTATATTCTCTAATACAGTAAATTTTTTCTCTAGTGAATTTTTTAATGTCTCTATCATCTATAATAGTTATATGCCTTTTTTATTAGAGATTGGTTATTTGTACATTTTCTCCCTATTTTTATGATTTAAAAAATCATTTATTAATATGGAGTTTCTGATTACGATAGTGTTTTTAAAAGCACATTAAAATTATATGTTAATTTTCTATTTTATTATTTTATCTTAGGATTTTCTTCCCTTTTAAAGCTTAATTCTCAGGTGTTTTCTATGTTCTTGAGAAAGATGCTTGGATCATTCATCTCAAGCTTCTAAAAATATATTTACAAAATTATCTATCCAATTCCCTCTCTCTGAAGTTTTGGCTGCATTCTCTCATTTTTTATATCATTCCAGTTCAAAATGCTTACTATGCATTGAAATTTCCATTTTGATCCATGGGTTATTTGAAGTGTACCTTTTAATTTAAAAAATGTTTGGTATTTTCTTTTTATTGTTGATTTTCCGTTATTTCCACTGTGGTAAGATAAAATCCTCTGAAGGAATTAAATTCTTTGTTGTTGTGGCTTGTTTAATGGCTCAGCATTATTCGTTAGTAAACATTTTCTCTGTTCTTGAAAAACTGTGCATTTTGCAATTACCCTTTGCAGTGTTTTGTGTATAAATCTGATTATGTCTAACAATAACTTGTTTATATATTCTTTATCCTTAATGATTTTTTGTCTGCTGTTCTATCAGTTAAAATCTCCCAACAAGATTAGGAGTGTTGTTTATATCTTATAATTGTGCTTATGATGAGGATGTTCTGACTCTATGTCATAAAGGTTATAAAAATTTAAAATGTGCTGATCTTTCTGAAGAGTTGAACATTTTATCATTAAGAAATAACACCAATCTTTAAAAATTACTACCTACTGTGAAATCTTCATCATTTGATATTAGCATTATTACATCAGCTTTCTTTTCATTGTGATTTACTGGAAATATTTTCCATCGTTTTATATTCTGAATTCTTAAATTTAATGTATCTTATAATCATCAGATAATTGTGTTTTAATCTAGTCTAACATTTTGCTTTTCAATTGAAATATTCATTGTATTTTCATTTAAAAACTGCTGATATGCTTGATTTTGTACTTACCATTTTATTCTGTCTGTTATTTGTCTGGATATTCTTAACTCATTTTTTTTTTGTCTTCTCTGGTATTTTATTATCCCACTACCTCCTTTACCATCTTACTAGTTGTACATTATCTTATTATTATTTTAATATCTACCTTGGAGGCTTAGACAAATACTCTTGGTTGATTATAATCTAGTATAAATTAATATTTAAAATCATTCTAATAATACAAGACACATAGAACATTTAACCCCATTTATCTCACCCTAACTTGGTACTGTCTTATGATTTTGTTTGTATATAACTTTGGCCTTGACAAGGCATTATAATTATTATTAACTTAGGAGACAATATCTCATCGAAATTTAATTATGTACTTATTCTTTCTTTTGCTCTTCATTCTTTTCTGCATCTCCAGTTTTCCCTATGTCATAATTTTCCTTCTCCATAAGGAACCTACATTAGTGTTTTCTTCAGTGAGTCAAACACTTCTTGTTCCCTATTCCACTGCCCTCCACCCACCCTGCTTTCTGTTGTACCCATGAAGGACAGTATTTTGTACACATTGACAATATCCCATCTCAGGTGTTAACTGACTTCTTACCTTTCAGGCTCAGTTCTTCTCCTAAGGTCAAGGGAGTGCACTCAGCTATGGAATAGCTCCAGGGTACTTCCCTCGTCAATTCTGTCACATTCTTTGTATATAATTTGAAGCAATAATATTAGGTGAATGGTATTAGTTTTATTTATATCTTGCCCTTTAATTGGTACTTTATGAAACATCTATAGCAATACTCCTTGACTTATACTTTACTTGATATATATTCATATAACCACAACAATATTTCATGGTTAGCATTTTCAATATTTATCATTTAATTTTAAATTCCAATCTGTATTTATTATTATATTTAGAAGATGTTTCTTGAACCTCGGTATATAGTGCAGTGGTAGAATGCATGTTTAGCATATAGGTCCTGGGTTTGATCCCCAGCACCACAAAAATAAATAAATAAATAATGTTTTTTATAAATAGCAAATAGGTCTCTTTGACTATTTTACTTTGTGATTCATTGTACATTTAGATAAAGATTGCCTTTTGATTTATTCTACTCATGTTTTTTGGGGATACCTAAGTTTGAGTTCACAATTTTGACGAACACTTAGCTATAATCTATTTGCATATATACATTTCTTCATTCCCTTTATTAATTCCTTCTATAACTTCTGTTTAAAAAGTACTTACATCTTCTTATACTGTACTGTGTATATCTTGATTGCCTCATTCATATCTCTCTCCCTGGAATTACCTTCAGGTTCTGCCTCATCTGGGACTCAGAGCAATGGAGTTGACTGATTGTGAACTGAAACCTCTGAAACCATGAGCCAAAATAAATGTTTTCTTTCTTATGAGGTATATTGGTCACAGCAACACAAAGCTGACCAAAACAAACAGTAAATAAAATCTGCCATGAAAGAATGTTTGGAAATCACAATAACAAAAATGCTATATAGAAAAATTAGACAAAATGGTCAAAGTTGTAAATCATAAGAAAATCTGTAGTCTAAGAAACCAAAACTTTTTACATTTATTTGATGATTTTCACTATCACATACACTCATCTCACAGAATTAGTGATTCACGATAAAAATACTATGGACTATTAAAGAAGACCAAAGTTTTAAGTTATAATTTGATATGATGTCATCTTCACGTGAGGTTTATCCTGATTATAATATTTAAAATCAAGCCTTTTCTAACCTGACACTCCTGATCTCTGTTTCCTGTTCCCATTTTTAATTTTCTACAATATTTACACTAATACCATTTAATCTTTTGCAGCTACTTTATTTTCTGCCTCCTCCTAAAGAGAGTAAATCTATGAGAGCCAGTACCTTTGCTTATATTATTAATAATGAATTCTAAGTGCCTAGAATAGTGCCTGGAACATTGGGAACTAGGCACTTGTTTAAAAATGTTCAATAAACACATAGCTAATGAACATTCGGTTTGCATTAAGAAAGGAAGGGAGAATGGATTAAAGAATCCCAAACAGAAAACACACACCACATTTTTTATTTTAGAGTCACTGTTCTTTGAGTTAACATGCTCCATGACCAGGTACAAAGGCACATCCACTGATCCGTGGAAAAGGATTTCACTTCTAAAACTATCAAGGGAAACTAGAAAAAGAATTTTCTAATAGTTTTTTTTACTATAGAGGATAAGCAAAATCCAGATTTGATGAACTGAAATCAAACTTCAATAGCACAAGGCATCATCTACAATTCTCAGGACATAAGGATGTTTAAGACAAACAGCTAATTTGATACAAAATAAAACAAGCTACTCTTTGAGCTGATTCTCATTAAATAGTATTTCAACAGAGTTCCCATAGCTCTTTTCACACTTTTTTTTTTTGCATGTTCCAATTTTCTAGAGGTTTTTCTTTCTATTTCCCACTCTTCACTGTCTCTTGACAGATTAAAAAATGATGACCCAGGGACTTTTACTATTCAAAGACTAAATCAAAATGCCATGTGCATCTGAAGTCATCCTGGTAGCCCATCTCTCTTATCAGGCCCTTCATCCCTGGAAAGAGAATAGCGGGAGCCAGTCCCATGGGGACCCTGTATGTCCGTGGGTTTCTGATTTACCAGACTGCTGCTGCTGAGGCCGTTAGGTGGCCATAAATAATGTACTAGGTGCCTGTCTCTGATTTGCTCTTTTATTAGCATTTTTGGGTGAATAGCAAGTTTATTTAATGTTATTTAATTGACCACCAATTTTATTCTAAATTTGAGAGATGTATATGGAGTCATAACATATCTCTGTCTCCAAGTATGTGATTAAAAAACATAAATTAGTTCACATTGTGTGAACTAATGTTACCTCTCTGTTAAAGCTTCCCTTCCAACATAGAGCACAAAGCTCATCAGTTTTTTCATTTACCTACATAGTTAACCTTGTGATATCAATATTTTTGCTATTCTCATTTATGTAAGAAAGGAACCAAGGCTGACTGAGGTTCACTACTGGTCTAGGATCACCTAACTAGTTAGTGTGAATGCTCATATTTGAATCAAAATCTGTGTGCATCCTAATGAAGAACTCTTTCTTGATCTAAGTACCACAAACAAGGGATGCCCCTGAGAGTACCCTAGTGTTTCCCTTTCTGAGTTAACCCTCTCCTTGGGCCATGAACTTTATTCACTTGCATAGGAATCAATGTAGCAGCTCTGGTTTCCAAATGCAGTGCTTGTAAAAACCTCACTTTTTCCCCTGAGCATTACAGATATTTAGCATTTTCTTCCTTATTGGGAAGGCCAGGATGCTTATAACTACTTTTTACCTCCAACTACTTTCACCGATTTGACCCATAGGATTGCTATATTATATATTTTCCTTTTTCCAGGTAATTATTTTTTTCTATTTCATATTCCTTTCATGTTAGTCTTATTCAACCTGAGTGCATTTCTGTATGTATGTTCCCTGGTCATGACGCTTAGAGGACATTGCTAATTTGGGTTTTGTCTGAGCTATTTCAGTATCACATGAACACTCCTAGAAATAACTAAATATCAGAAAAACATGATATATCAGTGTTATCACAAGACAGGTAAGGAATGGACCATATTAGCTAAAACATGGGAAAACATTGTGTTTGAAAATAGCATGCAGACAGTAACAACTCCTGTGAGTTTGACAGCTAAACACTCACTTACCTTAGCTTGGATAGGTAAATTGTTCACAGCTATCTCCTAGCCTTAGAATGTTTTCTTTAGTTTCTTAGCATAATTGACTTCTGCTTTCTGCCATACCTGGGTGGAGGAGATCAGCGATAATGAGTATGTCACTTTACATAGGTCAAGTTATATCATGGTAACAAGTAACCCCAGTTTCTCATTGGTTAGAGCAATGAAAGCTTATTTCTCTCCTACAGTACAAATCTGCCAAAGGATTCTAGGAGCTCTATTCCTCATCATCCCATTCAGGCTACAAAGCAGCCACCGTGAGAGACGTCGCTCATCAATATGGTAGAAGGGAAAGGCAAGTTTCTGTCCAGCTAGACACACATCCCCTTTTCTCATATTCCATTGGCCAAATGAGTCACATGAACTTCTCTATCTTCAAAGGGGTGAGGAAGGACAGTCTTACCATAGGCCCAAGAGAAAAAATGGGGACATTTGATGTTGAGCATTAGTATGAGAGCCATTGGAGTGGAGTTAACCTTTGTCCTTATCTTTCCTGTCATGTCCATCCCTTGGCTCTTTTTGCCTTTGCTCCATTTATTTAAGTTCCTGAATTCATCTTCTAGAATACTATAACAAAATAACAACCATATGGCTTAAACAACAGACTTTCGTTTCCTCATAGTTCAGGAAACTAGAAGTCTAAAATCGAGGTGTCAGTAGGGTTGGTTTCTCCCCAAGGCCTCTCCTCTTGGCTTGCAGACATCATCTCCTCCCTGTCTTAATATGATCTTTCTTTTCTGTGTGCCAGTTTTCTAATCTCCTTTTCTTTTAAGAACATCAGTCATATTGGGTAGGGTCTCCTCTAAGGGTTTAGGTTTAACTTTATAAGCTCTTTAAAGACTTTATCTTCAAATACATTTACATTCTGGGGAACTAGGGATTAGGATTGTGACATAGAATTTGGGAAGAACACAATTCAGCCTTTACCAATTCCCAACTCACAATCATTATTTACTCTCTCCAGTGAGGATCTGCTTTGTCCCTCTCTAGTTATTTTTTCCCCCTCACAGTGGCCAGTAAGTTTATTGCACATGAGACTCAGAATATCTATAGGCATCATATGATGATGCCTATAGATCCATATGATGATCTATATGCATCATTGCCAGAACAGTCAGCAAAGTATACAGGTCTCCAGCTCTCATACCACATTGAAGAGACGTGCTGGAGCTGAACAAGACTGAGCACATTGACTTCCCATATTATGGAGCAAGTACGAGAGCAGCCTTTACACCAGGGAAATAAACATTATGGTTTATACATCAAGCAATTTGAATTTACTTGCCAGATATTTAGAGGAAGTCTAGGAAATATCAGACGTATAGCAACTAGAAAACATGCAGGTTGTTTGTCCAAGGGGAGAGCCCTTTTCTAATGATGCCAAGGGTATCTGTTAGACAATCTATGGTTTACAATATGTAACCTGTCAGAAATGCAAGTCTAATTCTATTCTGCTGCCCAACACATGCAGAAATTTCATATTGCTTATGAACCCAAACTCCTAACCATGACTTTCATTCTCTGCATACAGTGGCCCCTGTTCACCTCTCTCATTCTTCTTGAATTTCTTTCCTCTTGTTCATTATGGACTAGGCTCACTAGGCTCTTCATCTAATTGAAAATCCTGTATTCTTCCATGCCTCAATGCCCTCACACAGTATTCCAAGGCCTGGAATGCACTGCTGGTTCTCTTAACATTGCTAATTTCTTCTTATACTTCTGAGTTTGGTTTAAATGACACTTCCTCAAAGAATCCTCCATGGATCCTCAGTGTAAATAAAGAAAGAGAAATCAAACTAGCCCATTCATTTTTAAACACCTATTCGTTAAGTTATATCATTATTTTACTAGTTATGATTACACACACATACAGATCTATCATGTTACATGATTTTCTCCCAAATATTTGACTTTCACAATACCCCCAGTATATAACATAACACCTGGCTAAGGTGATAAGAAATAAATATGATGGGATTTTGTGCTATTTAATGTTTATGGAATCCTTTTTAAAAAAAACTTAAAGATATCATGCAGATATCAGCTGTTATTATTCCCATTATTCATCTGAGCTATATTTGCTCAGAACTATTTCCAAAATAGGAGAATTTTCAGGAAAAGGTGAAAACAGAAAGGCAAGCCTAGATTAATATGATTTCTTGCTGATTCCACCCAAGTGTTTCCTGGGGCTACTGGAAGGAGGTTGTATGTCACCTGGAAGTTCAGAAACTGAGGTCTACAGCTTCTCAAAATCTAGCTTGAGCCAGAGGCCACACACTGCCAGCACTCACCAGAAAATAACAGCCAGAGGGAATCTGTAGCTTTATCAAGGGAAACTCACAGTGACTAAGATGGATATAACAGTATGTGTCAGTGGATGACACTGGGGATTTCTAAATAAAATTTATCTCTAAGGTAACAGAGATACTCAGCAACAAAACAGACAACTTTCTAAATTATTCTTTTTTTTATAGCCAAGCAAACTTCTTATTTAATAAATTTCTGTTTACACCCCTTCCCCAAGACAGTTATCTTGAAAATTAAACTTCTGGAGAGTCCAGGGCCATTCACTGTAGGCATGAAGCTCACTGCTTGACATTCCCTCCTGTGTATTCAAGGTCCGTGACACCACACAGGCCCCCTATTGTAACAGTTCACCCATAACTGTCTCTTGAGCCACCAGGGCACATCTCTAGTATTGTGGAGTGATAACAAAAGTGGAGGCTGAAATCAGTAACTTCCTCTGAAGTCCCCAACCTCCTTTCTCTTTAGCAGATGTTCAGGTTTAGCAAAAGCATGATCTCTTTTGCACTGTGATGTGTCTTCAACCAGGACCAGCTTATCCCATTCTTGACAGCTTCTCTCACAGATCTGGAGGATTCTAGAGGAGGAGGGTAGAGGTGGGAAGGAGAGAGAGAGGAGAGGGAAGGAAAGAGAGAGGAGAGGGCAGGGGAAATGAAGAAGAAGAGAGAAAAGGGAAGAGAGGGAACGAAGGCAAAGGAAAAGGGAGGAACTAAGGGATATCTATTTGGAGAAATAAATGCCTCAAGGAAACTTTAAACCAGTTCACCATTTAAAATGTGGTTAAATGCTCCAATATTTGGAACTGGAATATGCTTCCCTAGGGAACTGGGAACAAATCTCCACCTCCCCATTTGTGTAGATACCTGTTTCTTGAGGAGATGTCCTTAGGTAGCTAACCACCCTCCACCCCCAATGGACCTTACAGCCACAGATGCCTGCATTTCACTGGTCAGACTAGACAGGAACACAAGGTAAGTGCAAGTTACTGATTGGGCTGGCCAAATCTTCTCTTCTGGAATTGAGATTGATATCAGCCTGCATCTGACAGTAACTGAATGGAGAGAACCAGCTCTGAGTCCTGGAGTAGCCATGACATCTGCACCAAAAAGCAGGTGTATTAGTATTCGGAGAAGGTCAAAGTGTGCCAAAAGGATAACATATCAGAAACCCAAGAGGGAAACAGAAGCAGACCCAGCAAAAGACATTAGACTGAATGCTCTGCCACAAGACAGCCTTCTACCTTCACTATGTATTCCGTTGCTCAAACTAGGGTTCATATTTCTTCCTCTTCTCAATGAAATCATTCCCTACTACACTTTAAAATGATAGCCATTCCATAGGATGTGCTCATCAGTTCTGCCACAAATGCGTCTTTCTGAAAATCTTAGCACCCAGTTTAGGTAAATGCCCTCTTGGCATGGTTTTCAACCAGACTATAAGCAGGTCGAAAGTAGCCAGTAAGCTATTTCATGCTCAGACCCAGACCCAAGAGGCACCTTCAGCAGGAGGAGTCTTGTACATACTTCATCGGCACACTATATGCAAAATTTAGTGTGAATATGTATTTTTGTGGATGAGGTCCCGTACTTTCCATCAGGTTCTTTAATAACTATCTCCAACAATGACTATGAACTTAGCACACCTCAAAGGTTATTCTAAGAACTTTATGTCACTTAATTTATTTAAATTTCACAATAATCCCATGGGTAAGTATTACTGTTATTCTTATCTTAGAAGAAAACTGAAGCTCCAAGGAACTAATAATTCGCCAAAAGCACAAACTCAATAGCACTTAATCCAGGACATGAACCCCACAAAGTGACACTTCAATCCAGGCTACACTTTGAATGATGCAGCTTTCCTGTATCTTATAAAGGGTCCCAGAATATGATCAGCTATCAAAGCAGACTTGGAATTTTGGACTGCCAGACCTGGTCTTTTGCAAAAATAGGACACTCTTGTCACAGATATTTTTCTTCCTTTCTGTTCACACACATACACACACACAAACATGTGCATGTAAACATATTATACATAAGACACTCAAATGTACCTTCCCTAAGACAAGGGTATTCATTATTTCTAGTTTTAATATTTTTGAAATGATGAGTACAACAGCAACTCTCACAGTCTGTCCTTCTCAAGATTTTGACCACACCCACCTCAAAACCTTGGCTCTGCCCATTTCAAGATCTCAACAAGTTCTAACCTTATCCTACCACCTACATACTCATTAGATCAAGATTCTCCACCAGCTTCCCAGAATCTCAAATGGCCTATATCAAGAGGTCAGGACCCCAGCTGCTTTGCTTATATCAACCAACTGTGGCAACCTATTTGGAAGTCCTCCTTCTCCGATAGAGGGCTTTCTCACAGTGACTTCTTAGAAGTCCCAGATCTTTAGACAGAAACTCACCCTAGATATTTACAGTGTGAATGTATTTGCTCTGGTCTCGGTAATATGAGAAGCTTGGGGCTAGTCTAAGGTAGATTCCCAGTTGCCATTATATTGCCTTTGTAGGTGTCTTGGTACTACAAATTGGGGAGGTGATAGGAGAGAGGTAGAATTTTCAAGTTGCACTTGAGATGAAAAAATTCTCCTCCTTTAAGACTCTTAGTCAAACTACTGCTAGTTTGCCAAGAGAGAGAGAGAGAGAGAGAGAGAGAGAGAGAGAGAGAGAGAGAGAGAGAGGGATGATTGCCCACATTTCTTTATTGGACTTTTATTTGTAGAAGGGGTAATTTCTTAATAAGCAGAGTCTACCATTTGCTTGCTGGATATTCAGTGCATATTCATTCATTTCTCAGGAGATGAAACAATTGTTTCCTCTGTTAAGCAAACACCAATGCAGAAACAACCACCATTATTAAGGTGTACACAGGGTTAAATGGTATCAAGCTATGGACCCAAAAGGTATCTGGCAGACTATCATGTCTTTTTTTTTTTTTTAAATCACATTTTATTTTGCTTTTACAATATTCTTCCCTGGTAAAAATCTACAGTTGTATTTGTGGACGTAAATCAACTATACAATTGAGGTTTAAAAAATAGGTGTTGGACCTTACCAAATCCATCAGCAACTAAGACTCAAGGTATACTTTGGAATCATTTGTCTGAGTAATTCTAACAAAAACAACAAAACCCAAACAGATTGCAGTGAAGTTAATATAGAGTTCAAAGTGGGCATATTGATGTAGCTTGGAGCCAACCAAAACAAAAAAACTAATCAAATGAAATGAAATGGAATAAAAGCACAAAAACTGTAGCTCCAATTAAAGGCAAACATCTCAGGATTCTGCTGTGTGTCTACTCTAACTTTTCTATTTCATTGTATTTATCAACAGACTTTTGGAGCCCCCTGTGCTTTTCCTTTCACTCCCTGATTTCAACTTGGTCCTTCTACTTAAAGTTTAGTGTTCCCAGATTTGGCTCTTGGTGTTCCTTACATGTAGTTTTTACAACCCTTTGGATTGCCCAGTCTGTGGTTATTTCCAGTAACTCTTCCATTTGATTTAACTCCCTGGTGTCCCATAAATCCCTAGGGGTCACTTCCCCCACCCATGTGGCCTAATCAAGCTACTGTGAAGCCACATTCTAGCCCTAGGTTCATGACTTACCCACAAAAGAGAATTAATAAAGCCCCTTAAAATACTCCAGGCCTCAGGTACTGGGGGTTATGTGAACAGTTTATTAGATACGGTAAGATCATGACATTCTCAAAACTGGTATTTGGATTTTGTATCTCAATCAAGGAGTAACTGTGTTCCCACTAATTGCCCATGGTTCACTTCTGCACACTGTGGGGCTTTTCTAGGACATGTGTGTAGCCTAAAAATCATAAAACATTTCACCCCTAAATCACTATAACTTTCTTTTACCTTGTCTCTTAAGATCTTTTTATACAGAATGCATCTTGAAAACATGGGGTTTACTGTTCCATGCCCCCTCTGCTTTAAATATAGCTCAAGGCATCTTGCCAGCTAGTGTTGGAAGAGGTATTCCACCACCAGGGATCGTTTTGCATCGTCAACTCTGAGAAGGAAAATTTGAAACTGCAGGAGCCACTTAGAAAAGCAGATCTAATTGGGGGACCTGAAATGTGGCCAGGCCAACTGGCTTCACATGCTATTCCCAAGGCTCAAGAACGTTGGCTTCATTCTCATCCAACTGGCACTAGCTTATAGAAGACAGGCCACTTACCAGCAAATAGAGGAACAGATTTATTCTTCCTGCCTCCTAACAGAAACAGCCGCACCTGAACAAACTTGCAAGGTTAGGTTCGAATGCGGTTTATGGAAAACTTTCCTGACTCCCACTCATAACAAAGTCTAAAGACAAATCTAACCCATGGTTTCTGGCTTAGGCCCGCTGCTGGGCCTACATAACTAACCTCATGGTTCTGCTGCCCCAGCAAGGCCCACTTTGGGACAGGAAGGAGAACGTCACACATATCTCTCAAAGCATCTATGTTAGTTCCTTTTGCACCTGGGATCTCCTTGGGGGCCTCTTAATCGGAGTCTGACTGAGTCTGACCTTGCCTTGGTTTATGAGGGTAATGAAATCACAGCCCCAGGTGGGACAGCTGCAGGTGCACTTGCTGGGCCACTCAGAGCCTTGTTATTTCTGTAATTTGTCACATGCTGTCTCCTGCTTGGGGTTATACTTTACAACCTAATGAATGCGTTCTTTTATTAAGACAAATCTTGTCCATGCCAATCCAATTAAATCTATAAAATTGGCCTGCAAAGTTGAGGGCAGTGGGCTGCAATGTAGCTGTTATTCTTTTTATTTTTCTCTATTATAAGTTGTTGGATAAGGACTGATGATGATTTGGGAAGCAAAGAAGTTGATGGGAAGGTCCCTAGCTGTGTGTCTGAAGACCTAGGTTTTATTCTAACTTTGTCATGTGATACTGAGTGATTTTTCTCTCCTCCATGGGTATTGGTCCCTCAACAATATAAATAATGGTTTGAAAACATTAGTGTGGATAATACCTTTTTATTTGTTGAGTTATCTTACTGCATGCCAGATGTATGCATGAAAACTCTGCAAGGTGAATACAATTTTTTCTATTATATAAATACAGTCATTAGGCCTTAGAGAAGACAAACAATTCACCCAAGGCCAATCAGTGAAGGTGATAAAGCCCCCAAATCCACACATACTTATCCAGAACTTTGAATCCACACAGACTATGAATCTTGACATACAAATCTGGAAGTAGCTGAAATTAGCATCATGTCACAAAGCCGAGTTCCATACATAGCACAGTCAGTAACTAGAGAGTCAGAAAAACTAGACTAGTTTTTCATCTCATCTCGTTGCCACACTGCTGCAACTAATCTTCCCTTTTTCCCAGTGCTCAGAGACTTCAGGTTAATATGGCAGTTGTACTTTAAACTCTTCCAAAACATAGGCATGAGAAAAACTACAGTAGAGATGATTTTGTTACACTTCTATCTGAAATAGAAGAGAAAATTAATTTGTGTCTCTGGACACAGTACATAAATTCTGGTTCTATAAATGAACTTCACCCTATTGTTAATGATATTTTCTAAGGGCTAGGTCTCATCAGTGTTTATGAAGCAATTTTTTCAATGAAAATTGTGATTAAAAAATAAATTGAGAATCAGTACAGAAGGACTTGGTCTATATTCTCTATGAAAAGTACATTTTCCAAGTGGGTGCCTTATGGCAGATTAAAATTCAAAATCCTAGGCAATTATGAAAGTCTTGCTAATATGACAAACAGTTCTTCCATTTTTAAAAGAAATTGGAAAAAAGAGGTGTCTTAGCAATTATTTGCTCAAGAATTGAGTTCAAACAATAAGTTTTCATTACTTGGAGAGAAAGGAAATAACCTCTTATTGGGTAGGACATTTGTCAGCTTATTTGAAAACAACAACAAAAACACATCGCAGTTTCAACATTGCTATGGTGATACATAACACACACAGCAAAGTACACACAAAAAAAGATTCAGATCAGTGATTTAAAACCCACTTCCCAGAGGAGAAAATAAATGGAATGTTGCCAACTGCACAGAATCCTGCCATATTATACCAAATACTAATAAGTACTCCCTCTCCACCCTTGAAAACAATAGCCATTAATTAATGTTACCCTTTTAAAGTAACATTTGTGCTTCTTTAAGGTTGGTGACACAAAGTATGATGTTTCCTTTTCTATAAGCATTATAAAAAATGGGTTCATAAAGTGTATATTCTTTTATACCTGACTTCTTTAGTAAAAAATATATTATGACATTTATGCATGTCATATATCATGTATTTTATCCATTTTCATTACTGTCTATCATTACTTTGTATGTATATATGCTATTTGTAAAATATATCAAATTCACCATTCTATACTTCATAAACATTGGACTCATTTGAAATTGTTTTTTTCCATAATAATGTTACAATAAACATTCTTGTCTATTTCTTTTGTGCTCTTGGATGCATATTTATATTCTGTATATAATGTAAGAGTAGCACTTCTGGGCTATAAAATTGCCCTACCTCAACTTTAATAGATACTACCAAAACACTTTTTCAAATGGTTGTAGCAAGTCAACTCCTACCAGCAATACATAAGAATTTTCCTTGTTCCATGTCCTTTCCAATACATGGGGTTATCTGAATTTGCATGTTTATTATTTGGCATCTATCTAATGATATACTATTCTTTTAAAATAAATTTTTCTAATAATTAAAGAGGTTGGCATACTTTCACATATTTACTGGACATATGGATGATTACATTCTACCTGAATTATTATTTTGAGTGTACTTGGATAGAGATCACATTTAATCTCTTTCCATGTGGATATCTCATCACTCCTTCAGCATTTATTGAAAAGACAACGTATTCCCTATTGTTCTGAAGTGCCACATTTACCATGAGTTATTGGTCAATTTATATACAAGTCTGTTCCTGAGGATCACTTTTATTTAATAACATTGATTTAATTGTCTACACATCTATCTGTGTTAGTTTTCTGTTACTGTAACAAAATATCTAAGGTAATCAATTTAAAGAGAGATAAGGTTTAGTTTGGCTCACAATTTCAGAGGTTCAGTTTATGATGGAATGACTCTTTTGCTTTGGGTCCATGACAAGGCATTACATCATGGAGGGAGAACCTAATAGATGAAAGCTATTTACTTCATGGTGACTAGAAAGTGAAAGAGAGGAGGTAGAGACCAGAATCCCACAATCTTTTTCAAGGCACCCTGCCAATGATTTAACTTCCTCCCACTAGGCCCCCCTCTTACAAGTTCCACCAACTCTAAAGTCACAATTTGGAGATGAACCCTTCAATACATGGGCCTTTGAGGGATGCAAATCCAAACAGTAGTACTGACCTTGCACCTATAGCTCAATGTCTTACCACCTATAACAACCCTAGATATATGGCAGAGTAAGTCCTCCTGCTTGTTTTTCTTCTCTAAGTATACTCTGACTATTCTAGGCCCTTTTCAAGAATTGTCTTACCAAATGTCATTGAAAAATAAGGCCTGGTGAGAGTTTATGTGAGATTGCATTGCTCTTGTTGCAATGACCTCAGATCAATTTAGGGACTCTTAGAACCTGGAAACTTCTAGTTCACCATTTTTATTTATCACAAAATGTTTTTATAATTTTCTGTGTAGAGATCTTGATATCATATGTTGAATTTATCTCAAGATATTTCATTCATTGGTATATATATATATATATATATATATATATATAGTCTTTGTCTTTCAAATTTTTAAATTTTCCCTTGTTATAATATGAAAATTGACTTTTGATTTAGTAAATTGCTAAGTTCAATATTAAATCTTATTAATTCTTCTTCTTTCATCTACTTTTCCCAATAAGACATCAGAAATGTCTAGAAGCCAAGTATCTGGTGTTCTAAAAATGTCCTAAGTCAGGACTCAGCTCTCTGGGTTCTAGTCTTTCTCTAAGTCCTGGCCCTCACCTTCATGTCAACTCCTTTCAACAATTTTTTTTATAATATAATGCAGTTTCCTAGTTGCTCTCAATAAGATGGTTGAATTGAATGACCTAATCCTTCATTATTGAAATTAATCTCCAAGCTTTCTTATTTGGCACAAAATAATTCAGATGTAAATGTAGTAATATTCTTCCCATTAAACTACTCATAGTTAAATTTCCCCTTAGGTCTAAAAAGTTTATTAAAATGGAACTTGGAGAGGAAAATGAAGCACATAGTCAAAACATTATTTTCAAGTGAGTTTTTATAATAATTGCAATAGGTTAAAAAGGAAAAGCATTACATAAAGGAATAGTTTTTCCTATTTTGAGACACAGGTATTATTTTACTTAATAAAAATATAAAACTATTACATAAATGAAAACAATAACCATTAATTAATGGGTGATAATTTGTCTAAATTAAAACTACTATTCATACATATGGATATATAGTATATATACCAGTAATTCAAAAGTTTTCTCTCTGTGTCTCTCTGTGTTTCTCCATATATATAATTTTTTGGTATATTTCTTTACCAATTTAAGCATGGAATTCAATATAATTTATTTCTTAAATATATTCATTTTTAATTCTTGTAGTTATGCCAAATGACATATTGCTATAATATTCACCATATAACAGACAAATAACATGCAAAACATAAACATTGAATTAGGAAGAATTTTATTTTGTTTATTTTCCATTCTGACTTTGATCATTTATTCATATGTTTGATATCAAAAGGTTAACTCAAATTATGTAATTATTTCTGGGAATAACAGTAATTACATAAGCCAGAATCTACCAAGAAATTTTGTAGAAAATTAAATATTACTAGCTTGGATCTTGAAATCTCAAAATGTAGCTGTTCTAAGTAAAGCAAGTAAAATAAGTATTTTTTTACAAGATATTTTTTTTTTTAAAGAGAGAGAGAGGAGAGAGAGAGAGAGAATTTTTTTTTAATATTTATTTCTTAGTTCTCGGCGGACACAACATCTTTGTTGGTATGTGGTGCTGAGGATCGAACCCGGGCCGCTCGCATGCCAGGTGAGCGCGCTACCGCCTGAGCCACATTCCCAGCCCTTTACAAGATATTTTTAAAATGAGAAATTTTCAAACCTTGTTCCTTTGTAGTGCTATATTAACAGCACAACATGCCAAAGATCTAAAACTAATTTGTTAAAGAATTTAACTTTGATCATTATTGACAAATGGGAGTATAATAGGACATTAAGATCAAAGAAATGTTTTGTAAATTGCCTTATGTTAAAAGACTTGAAGAAATAAATATAAATAAGCTCCATCTAGGAATAAAGAAAGGATAGGAAGGATCCCTAAAAATTGGGGGAAAGTAGAGGTATACAAGGACTCAGAGTCCTCACGGGTCTGAAGAATGGTGGCAGTGGAGATTGAAGAACAGACCTGGCACCAGAGGGAGTTTGGGGTAGATCAGAGGATCACTGAAAGCTGCCTGCAGAGGGAGCAGCTTTGGAGAGTGGCCAGGACCACCAATGTTCTCAGGGCAGAGAGGGAGTGTAGAAGTGCACAGAAATGAGAGATCACTATAAGGAACTGCCCACTTAGAAACTGAAAGAACCCGGGATTGTAGCAGGGATTGGGAGAGAGAGAAAGACATTGAGCCAAGTGTTAAATCTTTGATAAATCGATGAGGATAACTTAAAAGATAGAAAATAACAATAAAGCTTGAAAGAGGCAGGTATAACAATAGAAGAAGTCTTGAAATGATTAGCTAAGGCTTTATTTATATATTTTAAGGACATTTTCTCAATAATATCAAAAGTGCCCAAAATGTAGGCAGAATTGGATCTCCAAGCGAGTAGAACTTTAGGAAATGCCGTCTGGTCCGAAATGATTTCTTCCACAATGGCATGGTAGAAAAAGACATTTAACAACCAACCCTCTTAAGTAAGGAAGGCTCCAGAAGCTGGCTGTTTATGCCAACAACAACCAGGTCAATTATACCAGCTCATCTCGGATGTCAGCAATAACAACAAAGAAATATGATGTCCTGAAATAAATGTGTCCATTCCAAATAGTTGTTAAATTGGATTTTCAAACATCCGTTAGAATCAGAAATAGAAAAGCAGAAGTGTTGTCTAGGGAAACCAGCTGTTTGTTCAATTGGGCATCCACAGGGCAGAACTGCCTTTGAGACCTCATTGTCTTTCAGCAATACTGTCTACCATATGCCTGGCACTGGGCTAGACAAGCTATGAGGATATAAGAAGGTTTGTACTCCATTGCGGTGTTGGGGAAAATTCTGAATTTCGCTTTGCAGAACAGCAATATTTCCAGTCCTTTTAAGTATCCCAAAAGTCCCTTTTGGTACCTTAATAGGAATTTCCACATTAGCACTTGGTAATTGTAAGAATGGTTAATGAGCATCAAAGCTAAGCACAAAGAAGTGGACGTATGTGCCCATAAGCCAATCTCAGCCTGCTGCCTATTTTTGTACAGTCAGTAAGCTAAATGTAAAATATGAAAAAGAGTATCAGCCTTCTGGGAACAGTTGCCTGATTTTGTCTCTTGGCCAGCAAAGCAAAAAAAAAAAAAAAAAAAAATTTACTACCTGGTCTTTTTACCTCTCCCCCCGACCCCACAAAACTGTGTACCCTTCATTGAAGCTATGGAGAGACTCAACGAAGCATCCCTGTCCTCTATCTCCTGGTTTCAGTCTCCTGGACTTGCACAACATTGTCTTGCAAACAAATTTTTAGATGTCTGATTCTTACTCTTTGCAGAGCACCAGAAGCAAACTTTTATACCTGTTTAGTCGCCCAGTTATCCTTCAGGTTATAATAACACCATTAATTGGCAAAAGTTTCATCTGGCAATCTAGCCTTAATTTGATTTCAGGATAGCGTTCTCTCTCTCTCTCTCTCTCTCTCTCTCTCTCTCTCTCTCTCTCAGATGGCTTCTACACAGGCTCACCTTTTATAGATTTCATGTGCTATATAGTCTAGCCCAGGGATTGGCAAACATTTTGTGCAAAGAGCTAAATAGTAAAAGTTTTAGGTTTTCCAGGCCTGAGGGTCTCTGCTAAAACCACTTAACTCTTCACCTTAGTGTGCAAGCAACAATTGAACATTTAAAAATGAATGGGCCAGGATATATTCCCATAAAACTTTATTGACTCAAAACAAGAGGTGGACTTAATTTGGCCTGAGGGTCATAGTTTGTCAGACCCTGACCTAGATTGTTCTTAGGTGTCTCAATTCAAATTTTGGAAATCTATGCAGAAATTTTATTTTCCATTTATAACCATGTTACCAGTGCAAGAAATGGCACCGTCCATCTAACCCCTAAAGGCATCATGTTTAGATAACACAGTCAACTAATAGTTTGAGGGAGAATTGTAATGCATCAAATTAGCAGAGATAATTTGAACTCTAAAACTGAATGTGATTTTTGAATTTCCCCAGTGACTACAATGGCCTTAAATTCAATTCCTGTGAGGTTTAGTGAGGTGGTGAGTGTCAAATCAGAACACTCAAACAAGGAACTCCCCACACCTGTATTTCCTGTTTTTGCCCTCAGTCTTTCAGTCTAGTAAGACAGTCTTTGTTTGCACAGTTCATTTTTTCATCGAGGTTCTTAGCTTTTTGTTTTGGGGTCCTGTTTTGTCTTGCATATTTGAGTTCACCTTCTACCTGGAAACCAGGGCTGGTCAGAATGCTCCCTGGTATTGTTCTTCAGGAGTATTAATTCTAAATGCTTAAACAAATGGGTCATGGGACCAAAATGAGGTCAGAAAAATGTTCGGAGGCATGCTCCCTCCTGATAGATGAGCTGAAATGAAAACCATTTCAGAGCCTACTTGCAGCAGAATAATGAATTCTGTGTTTCTAATCATTAAAGTAGAAATTATAATAGATAGCATTCTGTCCCACTGTTCATGAGATTTAACTCTTCAGAGGTCATAATAGATATACCCTATTAAATAATGCAAGCCAGACAACGCTGACTTAATAAAACTGAAATGTCACTTTGGGTTTGAATTGATTTTCTTATTTGAGGACCTTTTAGGCTTGCAAATCAGAGCTGCCTTGTGTTCGCACGTCTGAAGGAGGTTGACTTTCCCAGGGTTAGTTTAAAAAATGCAGATTGATGGGAAAGGTTTGTGTTGGGTCAGTATGAGTGGCCTTCTCTTGGGGGTTTGAATTATTCATGAGCATTCATGTGTTTTGTGTTTCTTGCCTAACACTGTAGAAGGTGGGGACAGGAGGAGAATGTAGCCAGCTGCAAGCAGATTGACTTCTTGAATAGGGTTAGCAGTTAGGAGAGGGTGGGTTTATTTAATGGTAGGGGCTGGATCCAATTTTACAGGAATGTGGATCAATAAACCTTGAAACTAAACAATGGGCCAACAGTTGATGAAGCCCAAGTTTTATGTTATCTACCATTACTTTTAGACAAGCTGTATATTCTTTGTGCAAAGGTAAGAAATTAGAATTGACCATGTATCTTCTCATTGTGGGTATGGCTGTCTTTGATTGCCTTCTACAGTGACCTGGGGGTCGAATGAGCACCTGAAGGTACATAAATGTGCAACTGACATGAAGATAGGACAAAAGAGAGCCCATATCACTCCTCGCCCACCTTTCTCTGAGCTCTGAATCCAAGTATGTCCTCTTCCATTTCTGAGCTCCAAAATTCCTCTGGTACAAAACAAAGTATTTAGGCCTCTTCAGTAGTTTTCCTTTTTTTTTTTTTTTTTTTTTTTTTTTAGATGGAGAGCTCTTTCTTCGAAGAAAACACTCCCTGGGAGCCATATGTGTAAGAACAGATAAAAGCCAGGCTTTGGGGACCGCCCTGCAGACTAGCAGGAGACACCAGGAAAGAAGATGTCAAACCTCTCATTTTCCCAACTTGGTAGAACTGAGAAACTCTAGTTATGTTCCCTGACCTTTATGCATGTACAGTATGCTATTTTAGAGGTGGCAAAAAAAGGAGGGATTGAAGAGTGATAGAAAATGAATAGAAGAATAGACTCCTGAATTAATACTAAAATATTGGACCCAGAGGGCTACAGATAAAAGTAATGTAGAAATTTAGAAGAAAAATCAGCCATACCAGGTCACATCAACATCTGAGATGGAAGCAGGGTTTCTCTATCCTCATTTTCTTTACCTAATAAGCACCCCTAAGGAACCAGCTGACTCCCATTTGGTTAATGGTAATATTATTGGAGAGGTGTGTTCTAGGGTCAAGGAGAAGTTGTCCTTTATTATCTGGGCCTTTATTATGTTCTCAGCCCTGCACAACAAACAATTTTATAATTGTTCTTTCTGACAAAAAGGAAATGCAGCACCTTTAACCAGCATGCAAATTGACTCTAAGAAAGTGGGCCAAGAGAAATATCCAGGAATAACCTTGCTTTGACCTTAAAAAAAATATCTGCAACCTTAATTCTAAATGCATAAAGGTGATCTTGAAACCAAAAAAGAAACATTAAAGTTCAATTCGATTTTTTCTTGCTGTTAATTAAGGCCCTGTGAATAGTGACCTTAAGAGTGCAACGTTTCTTTAGACAAGAGAAAGAAGAATGACTGGACCTCAAGGTGGCCAGTGAATTGACGATATATGCATTGATTATGCATGCAATTATCCCAAAGTTTGTTATTTTACAAATTTGAATTCTTTCCTGCTGAAGTCCAATGCTGAGTAATTAAATGCAGTCTGTACTTAATTTTGTCACAGCACAAATAGCAGAGGTTGTGGAAAATGGTCTGGCTCCACTGTCATTAATATTCTGCCGGTGTTGGAATAGATTAGCAAGTGAAGAACACAGCAGGTTAGGATTATATGAAGCTATTCAAACCCCACATAATGAATGTGCAGAAGAGTGATTTGAATGTCTAATATCAGTCACTCAGCAGAATGAATAAAAATTCTCATGCTCACTCTCAGGGCTTTGAAAGAGCTGTTTATTTTGTAAATTTTCACTCACTTACTATTATAATCAGACCTACTGAAATAAATTGCTAATAATTGTCAGGCTAAATGAACTCATTTTTTTTCTCTAGAAAGTTTCTCAATTTCCCAAGCTGTCGCGAGAATCTGTATTTTGTAGCTCTTTCAGCTACAGAGATTCAGAGCAGCCCACCAGTCAGAGGAATTCATTTATGCTTCATTTTAACTCTTCCCTGCACTCACTTCTCCTGAGACAGGTATTGACCCTCTTGAGTTCAAGAGCCAGGAGTTATTTTCACTTTTTACATTTATTAACATGTGTTAATTGAACATGCTAATGGGGTTCAGTGTGATATTTCCATATATGCATTCAGCATGCACAGATCAATTCCAGTCTCCTTTTTCCACCACCATCCTGCCCCTTCCCAATCTCTAGTTACCATCACTATCCACCTTCCCACTCAACTTTTTTTTTTTTAAGTTTCCACATAAGACAGAGAATATGAGGTACTTGTCTTTCTGCTCCTGGCTTATTTCATATAATGCCCTCCATTTCCATCCATTTTGCTGCAAATGAAAGTATTTCATTCTTATTTGTGGCTAAATAAAACTCCATTGTGTATATATACTAGATTTGCTTTATCCATTCATCTATTGGTGGGCGACTAAGCTGATTTCACACCTTAATCATTGTGAAGAGGGCCATGGATATTTTCACTTATTAATGGAGATGGCAAAAGTGCCTAGCTATCTACATTACTCCTATGAATTGTTAAAGGCAAAGGTGTTCCAAAGAAGAGATTACACACTATAATTAAGGGATGAAAAGAAATTTACCAATTCCAAGGTGAAAGAGCATTATCTATTTGGAATCCTTGGTGTTCGGGGTGGAGAATCAAACAATAAATTCTGGGTGAATAGCTCAGCATAAAATAGCATAATTAATAATGAACGCTGGTGTTGTGGAAGAAAGGGAAATGGAGTGTTACAGGGCTGAAGAGCCACGGGGGAGGAAACTTCAACTATGACAAGGTTGCAAAGGATCTTCACATCAGTGTCAGGAGATTTTTTTCTCCCTAAAGATAAGATGGCACCATAATTACAGGGAAACAGAAACAGGTTTATCAGTCATTCTGCCCAAGACTCTCTGAAGGGACTTGACGACTGTCATCATTTGCTACTAAGTCAAAGCTGGGATGTTGCCTGGAATGTGAATACAAACAGTGTGCAAACCCAGGATTCACAGGACAAATTTCTTTGAAAGTGAGTTTTACTCATTTTTAATGTTTCCCAATCCCAGCTGTTGACGTGACAAAGGAACAAAAATAAAAACGTTTCCCTGCATCTACGTGTGGAAATACTAATACTGAAATGTAATAATCACTTTAAGAGAGGCTGAGGAGAAGAAGGAAAATTGCTTTGAGTTTCCATCTGCCTGAGAGCACAAATGGGAGTTCGATCTCATCCATATTTTTCTGGCTCTTGCTTTCTTTTGCTCATACAAGAAATTCTACTCCCTGTAAAAATCTCCCCCTTTATCTTCAAGAGGAGTCCCCATGGGGTGTCTCCCATGTCCTCTAAGATACGGCGTCAGCATCCAGGAAACATCATTGTCAGTTCTCTATGGAATCTTTATCTCTCTACCAGTTAGCACTGCTGCTATTTCCCTTGAGCACTATCAACTGTGTTCTCTCCTTGCTACACACCATCACAGCTATGAGCTCGGTCACTAGTACTAAGACATTCCAGTCATTTTCTTGCAGATGTTACAGAATCCATTGGATGGAGCTGCCACCCCATCAGCTCCCATCCAGTATTGCCCCAAAACATTAGACCCCGTTAGTGCCCAAGAAGGATAGCAGTTTGGGGGGAGAGGAATTTTTCTCCTTCCTTTTCACACATGAATACAGCAGTGTTGGTTGCCCAAACAAACACACCATCCTGCTCTGCCCTCTAGCTGTAAGGTGTTTTGTGCCTGATACTCTCTCTTTTCTTGAAATAAATTTTTATCTGGAGGATTCTTGTGGAAACATATTCATGATCGACACCCCATGAGCCCATCAAATTCACCTACCTGACCCTCATGTGTAGAGATAATGTAACTCAACCAGGTGCAAACACTAGAAAGCAGCAACTCTTCAAATCTGTCTAGCACTTTTATCTTTTAACAAATATGTTCACAGTCCTCTCTTAATCCTGTTCATTGAAACATGACTTAGAGTTGCAATTGCTAGAACACTTGCTTCCAAAGACCTAGGCTTATAGGATGTTTCTGGCCACTGAAGTGAATAGGCTCCAACCAGTCCAAGAACTGACTGTGGTCTTTGGCTTATAAGATGAAGAACTAAGACATGTTGTGGTTGGTTGTATGTCTTCCTTTTCACTCATCTGTCTTCCTCATCAGCACAGGGCTCGTGTTTATCTTGTTCACCTCTATACCTCCAGCACTTGCCCAGTATCTGACAAGTAGCATATTCACAACACATTTTTTTAATGAATGACTTTAACATGTTCTGAAGTTCACATTATAAGAATCTTACCTCATTCATTTTTCTTTTAACCTCCTTCTTCTTCCCTCTGACCTTAAACTTAAATAGTGGATGCTAAGTAAACAGTTAGTAATAGAATTTTGTTCTTCTATTTGTATCTGACACATATAAAGAAAAACTTTGACTTACTTTTCCATCATATTGACAATAGAAAGATACTTGTGGACTTTACATAGGAAGCTGTAATTCCCAAAAAGGACATATTTAAGAATTTTGGTAAGAGCAAATTAATTATCATGCTTCCAATATTTAATTCCAAGTCTTATCTATAAAATGAATGAGTTTTACCATAATGGACTTACACCAGAAAGACTGTAAAGAGTAGGGTGTATGGAGTGTGTCTATAAAGCCTAAGTGTCACAGTCATCATGAAGTCCTTAAAAAAAAAAAAAAAGAAGAAGAAGAAGAAGAAGCCTGAATGAGAAACTGTGAACTTCACCAAGAGAAAAAATGTCCTTTGAAAGTGAGCAGACTGCCTATCCAACCAGGTTAAAGTTCTATCCATAGTCAGAATCAGTCTCTGGAATCCAGTTACTTCTGCACAGCCTGTACACTGCTTAGGGCCGTCCAGTATGGAGATCCTCCCTAAGACATTCAGAAGCAGCAGTCAGCCTTTCACCGTCAGATCTTTGAGTCTACAGACCTATCACCTACTTATGGTGATGCCCTTTATTTATTTATTTTTTCTTTTGTCTTTACATTTTATGATCTCAAGCAGTGTTTGTCTCTGAGACCTTAATGTTCTCACGGTGGAATAGCTGCTACACCCCAAACTCTCCACCTTGTAACCTAAACTTGTGACATTATGTTAAATCTCTTTTTTGAAGCTCTTTTCCCTGGCTCCGCTACCATAATGTGACTCTATGATTTTATCCAATATTTAAATGGAAGTTCCCTGAGGATATTCTCTGCCAGTCTTCACCATATCCATCAAACCAGCCATTCTTTTTGTCTGGAGGAGTTCTGACTATAGATGCAGACTGCTCAAAGGCTGCATGTGCTGCTGGACAGGAATATCAGAGAACTGACATCCCAAAGGAGCATCCCATGAACTACCAAAGACTCTCAAGTTTTGGCATATATGATCCCCATTCTCCTTGCTGCATTATGCTAAGCCTTGTGTAGGACACCGTTTCCTATGCTCTCCTTTTAGAAGAGTAGCCCACAATGGCAACTGGTTTCCTAAGGTACACTGTATTTTCTGCCTTTCCTTCCCTGTATCACTTTCCCATGCTCTGCATAGCCCCAATAAACTCTTATACTTCAATTATGTCTCAGGGTATGCTTCTGAGAAAATTCAAATTAAGACACACATATACATTAAAATGAATTGACAGTAATGTTTCAAGTGTTGAACTCTTTTTATATTTTCTTTCTTCTTTGAATTTCCAGAGAATACATGGATGAAGAGTCAGCATCCGGGGAGATGCTTGTATGAACTGGATGGAACTACTTGACTGCCTTCTCTGCAGAGTAAACAGCCCAACATGCCAGTTTGCAAAACTACATAACCCTGTAGCTGCCTGGTGTGACCAGCAAAGTGTCCTATGTGTACTCACATCACAGCATGCTACACAATTCAAGAAGCCCTCGGAAGAGCTGTACCTTGTGATTACCACAGCAAAGGCAGCTTTAGAGTCTCTAAATTCATAGGAAGAAAAACAAAGCAAAGAGAAACATCTAGAAGTCAAAGACAATAAGAGAAAGCTTCCTTTAATTTTTTGTAAATAACCATTTTGGGACCATGGTCATAATTTATTTAAAACTTTATGCTTTTATGATTTATATATTAATTAAGAATACTAGAGTTCATCTATTCCTCCCATGCTCCCTCTCCCATTCGGCATTTGGTTTTTTGGAATTGGCTAACTTCATTTAGCATTATCTTCTCTAACTCCATCCATTTACCTGCAAATGGCATGATTTTATTCTCTTTTACTCTAGATAGGGCAGAGGGGCTGGAGGGAAAGGGAGGGGGCATGGGGTAATTAATGATAGTGGAATGTGATGATCATTATTAACCAAAGTACAGGTATGAAGACACAAATTGGTGTGAATATGCTATGTATACAACCAGAGATATGAAAAATTATGCTCTATATATGTAATAAGAATTGTAATGCATTCTGCTGTCATATATAAATTTTAAAAAAGAAATAGTTTTTAAAAAAGAAAAGAAATAGGCCTTTGGCTCCAAGAAGAAGAAGAAGAAAAAAAGAATACTATATATCAGCCTTGCTCCATACAATTCTACCCAAATGGACAGCTGTGGAGTTCAAGCAGTCAAAATACAGCTGGTTTGAAAGAAGATGAATTGTAAGGGTAACATATACATGTGGTTTTGAGAACTTAGGGCAATAAAAAAGTATGTAAAGTATCTTGTTAGTGTTTTTTAACTTAATTGTGTGTTCAAATGATAATACACTGGATATGTTAAAGAAAATTATTTGTTAAAGTTAATTCCATCCTTACTTTTGTAATGTGAATACTAGGCAATTTGTAATTATCTATGTGGCTCACATATTTGTGTTAGACTATGCTGATCTCAATATGCTATGTAATAGATAAACTCTGATTTCTCAGTAGTAAACAGAGCAAGAATAGTCAATATTTTAGCAATGGTTGAAACTGAAAAATTGTACCCATACAAATGTAGCCAGAGGGCCCTGTTCCTTGCAATCTCTCAGGTTCCTAATCTGTTGGAGAGATTATCATTTTGATTAGATAAATAAAAATGAAACTTCCTCTATTGTCCTTTAAAACGCAGAGAGCTTTGTGGGATTGTGCCCCTTGTTTTGGCTCAGAAGGCATATGCATGACTTCTACTCACAGCCCATTGTCAGAACTTGTCACAAGACTCCACCTGCAAAGGGGTAGAGGGATAGAGAACTGTCACTCTTCCATGAATCAGAGATGAGTCATAGCAGATAGGGGTGTACACCCTAAGTGTCTACAGTAATTTGCATAGCTTGGCAATGCCCAAACTTCCAATATCATTCATTCTGGGCCAGAGTATTAGAATATAACTATATAAACATGACTAGAGGGCATTACCCGGTGTTATCAATCATTTACCCCTTGACAAGAAGATTTCTGAAACATCCTTTGCTGACAGATTTTGAAAACTGACAGAGTGGCATTGTCAGGTGAGGAAAAGAACCTGAGGTGGAGGAACTGGCAGAGGACTGATAAGTTAGAATTACAGAAGACAAAATTGCCTATCCACTCAATTTTATAGCAGTATCCTGTGCTTTGATATAGATCTCAGCTAAATAAAATGATGCCACCTAATGAGGGTTAGACAGTGGCTCAGACAGAACTTGTAAGGTGAACTCTAAAAACTAATTATCAGGTATAATTTGTAGGAACACTGAGAATTGCTCTGTCCCTCAGGAACAAAGTCACATTTAAACAGACTGCCAATATATTAATTTAAGATGGTGTAAAAGTCTGCATTGTATTACTACAGCAAAATATCTTAGATGATTTGTAAAGAGAAAAGGTTTATGGATATCACAGTTTGAGAAGCTAGAAGTCTAAGATCAGTTAACTTTATTCTTTTGGCCTCTGGTGATATGGCAGATGGTGAAACATCCTAGCAGCTCATCATGGCAAAAACATGTATATTCACAGATGGTCATATCTCAAACTCAATAATAGAAAGACCAAGATCCCACAATTCTTTGTAGGCTTTCCTTTAATGACCTAAGGACCTGCCACTAGGACCCCCCACTTCTTAAATATTTCACCACCTCTCAATGTCATCTCTCTGGGGACCAAGTGACCTTTCAGGGTCTCTTAATATACAAACTATAGTAGAAGGGAACATTGCCATTCTCAGGACTCACAAACTCATTCTCTTATTATAGGGAGAAAATGCTAAATGGAAAATCGTTGTTACATGGTAAATGTGAAATTCAAGTCAGAATGTCAGCCAATCTCCAGAATTGCTTCTCAGCTAAAGAGACTTGAGAACTCCCACATTTTGTAGAAATAATTCGGCCAAGGAGAACATGACACTTACTTCTGCTGTGCTGAGACCAGCTAATTGCTAGGTGTAGACATCTAATACTACCCATGACCTGGTACTCCCCTTACTTTATGCTTTTATAACTGAACCGTCTATTTTCATGGTATTTCTCCAGAGTGAGCCCAATAATGAGATTTCAAATGGATAAATTGCATTCCCATTCGTTCCACACTGCCTCCCTGAGATGACTTCCAGAAAACCTTGAGTAATTTATGATGTTCCCACATCCTTTAGCATATGTTCATTCATCTTACTGTATATCTCCTCCCTTACCATATATATTTTCTAGCATAACTTTCAGAAGTGGCTCATATGTGTAAGTCTTCAAGAACACTTCTCTGTGGCCCCCATTAAATAAATTGCAAAATGATATGCATTAATACAATGACAATTCTATATGGCAAATTAAGTCAGATTTTGGCTTTAAAATTTTGATTCTCAAACTAGAAAGGGAAATTTTTTAAAAAATTAGTCCTACACATTGCCATTCTAGTGTCTGATGAATTCTGCTCTCAATGGAAATGTAACTGATGTAACTGATGTGATTCAGCAATCTGTATTCGGGGTAAAAATGGAAGTTCATAACCCTTTTGAATCAAATTGTGAAATATGATATATCAAGAAAGATGTAATGTTTTAACGACCAAAAATAAAAAAAGAAAACAAAAAAAAACAAAAAATAAAAAATTAGTCCTAATAACTCTAGAGTACATGAAAGATCTAGTCAAGCCAATGATCTGCATTTTATTTAAAAAACTAATAAAGATAATTTCACCTTTCAAGATTTTTCTTCACATGTTAATTCATTTTTACTGAAAGGTATTAAGATTTTATCCAGTTAGAACAAATTCATCATTTAGTCAGAAACACTTGTCATGCTTATGTCTATAAGCATTAAAAAATAAGACTCTACATCTATAGAAAAAGATATGCTATTACTAGTGAGAAGTTTTCAACATTATGCCAAGAGCAGGTCAGCAAGACTCACAGTGCACTGGATCTGGGTAGTTTGTGGAATAGCAGGTATACTGAGGACAAGTACTGTTAATAAAAATCATATGTTTAAAGTAGAATAGATGGTTTATAAGACTGCATGTTCCAAACGTGATAGACAGCCTCCCTGAAAACTACCATACCTGATATTCTACCCTTTCAATATCTGCAGAAGAAATGAGTTGAAGTGATACAATCTTCTCCCACTCTCAATTTGTGCCCTTTATAGTTCTTTCTATTTAAAAGTGCAAAATGACACAAGACATAATATATTACGACAATGGGCTTTAATGTCAATTAATGTACACCTAGGACCAGAAAATATAAGTTATTAGATGCCTCAGGAGAGGTATGGCAAACAGAGTCCAGGATGACATTATAAGGGATGAGTAATAAAAAGAAGTAAAGTAGACTTTAAATTTTTATTTAGTGTTTGTTCTAAGAAAGATATGATTATAAACAAGTTTTAAGACACTTAAGGGAGATATTATGCACTTATAATTCTTTGTATTTCTCATAGACTCTCATAGTATCCTATGAAGATAGAAGGGATTCAACAAATATTTGTTTATTCAATACTTAGCTGTTTGTAGGATCCTAACTCTATCCTTGTCATTGTTCCAGTTTCTAAATGAACATCACAGGCAAGAGTCTCTGACTTCAAGGAGCTTATGGTCTCTGAAGGGTTTCCAAACAATAAAGTATGCAATTAGAATTCACTGTGGATATAAGAATAAAGTGTAAAATGATTTATATGTGTATATACCAGCAAGAAATAATCTCAAAATAAAATTCAGAAAAATTTATTTACGATATTATCAAAACAATAAAATACATGAATAAATTTAAACAAAGAAGTCCCAGACTTATACTCTGAAAATTACAAAACATTGTTAGAATAAATTAAATGTCTAAACAAATGGAGAGAAATCCCATATTAATGATTCAGACAACTTAACGTTGTTAAGATGGTAATTAACCTCAAAATGATCTACCAATTTCATATAAGTCCTGTCACAGATGATTTTCTTTTGCAGAAATTGACTAGGTTATCCGAAAATTTATTTGAAAATTCAAGGGATTCAAAATAGCCAAAATAATCTTGAAAAGAAAAAGTTGAAGAACTCACATTTCCTGGTATATTTACTTAATACAAAGCTACAGTAACCAAGCCATAATGGGTATGCATATACATCAATAAAACAAAATGAACAGTCTACAAGCAAACTTTCACATTTATTTATTTTAAATAAGTATGCTAATACTAGTTAATGTGGGGAAGTCTTTTCAACTAGATATCCACATGAAAAAATATGATGTTACTGTTTAACACTGTTCAAAATGTGTTGTATTTTTTTAAATTGCTGAGAGAGTAGATTTTAAGTGTTTTCACCACAAAAAAAAAGAAATAAGCATAGTATGCAAAATAATGTATTGTTAATTAGTTCAGTTTATCTATTTTAACAATGTATACATATTTCAAAACATCATGTTCTCAGTAAATATATACAGTTTTTATTTGTCAATTTAAAAATTTGGTTAACTTTTTAAATGGAATGACATTGAAACCCCTAACTCATACCATATAGAAGAACTAACTTAAAATGGTTCATGTATCATAACAGAAACTGTAAGAATTAAAAGAAAACATATGAGTAAATCTTCATGACCTTGGTCAAGATGATGGATTGCTAGCTATGACAATGAAAGCATTGGCAACATAGTCATGGGCCACATAATAACAGGTTGGTCAACAACAGATTGCATGTGCAACCATAGTCCCATGAGATTGTATTATCTGGTGACACCATAGCCATCTCAGTTTGTGTACGTACACTGTATGTACACTGATGAAATCACCTGACATTGCATTTTTCAGAATTTATCCTCATTGTTAAAGTAAAGCATGATTTCATGTGTTGGATTTCTTTTAAAAAATTTAATTCTGCTTCAATAGATATTATCAAGAAAGTGAAAACATAACACGTAGAACAATACATTTGAAAATCATATATCTCATAATAGATTCATGTCCAGAATATGTAAAAATCTCTTACAATTCAACAATATAAAGACAAATACTCAGTGAAGATTGGGTAAAAAATTTTCATAGCCATTCCTTCAAAGAAGATACATATGTGCCAATAAGTACTAGAAGAGTTTTTTAAACATTATTAATCACTAAGGAAATGCAAATCAAAACTACAATGAAATACCACTTCACACATCCAAGGATGGTAGAGTTTTAAAGGCAGATAATAACAGGTATTGATAGAATTGTGGAGAAATTGGAAACCTCATCCATTGCTAATGGGAATGTAAAATAATACAGTTACTTTAATAAATATTTTGTCAATGCTCCACAAAATTAAAGATAGAAATAGCATATGACCCACTCTGAGGAATATACCCAAAATAATTGGAAAAATATGTTCACTCAGAAAAAAAAATGTACATGAATGTTCATAGCAGCCCTATTAATAATATCCAAAAAGTGAAAATAGCCTAAATACTCATCAGCTTCTGAGTGGATGACTAAAAGTCTGTATATTCCCAGAATGAAATATTATTTAGCCACAGAAAGGAACAAAGTTCTGATACAAGTTATAACATGGCAAACCCTGAAAACAATACACTAAGTGGAAGAATCCAGTCAGAAAGATTCTACTTATAGGAAATGTACAGAATAGGAAACTACATAGAGATAGAAAATATATTAGTGGTCACCAGTTGTTGGGAGTGACAGGGAAGAGGGAATATGGAATGACTGTTAATGGGTACAGGATTATTTGGGGGGTAGGGGGTTTAAAATGTCAAGAACTCCTAGGGCTGGGGATATAGCTCAGTTGGTGGAGTGCTTGCCTCTCATGCACAAGGCCCTGGGTTCAGTCCCCAGCACCACAAAAAAAAATTTTAAAAAGTTCTGAACTCTTGATGATTATGAATTTTGTACAACTTTGCATATTTATTAACAATAACTGGATAAAATACTTTTTAAAAGATGAACTTTATGGTATGTGAATTTGCAACGGAAAAAGGAGAATCCTGCAGATAATGGCTGAGGAGCCTCTTCTCAAGGATGAACTTGTGAAGACAAATTTCCATTAGGAGATTAGGAGCCATATCAATCTCAAGCATGGTCGGGAACACCCAGGCCTGGTGGCATCAGGTCATCCTACCTACTTCTGAATGGAGTTTCAAATCTTGAGAAGTTTTGTTTACTATTGAAAGTCAGCATCCAGGAGAAAACTATTTTCTAGAAAACTTCCATTTTTATGCAATACCCAAACAAGAGGTTGTGGATGGGGGAAAAATAAAAAAAAACAACCAGGTTCTGAAAGAATCTGTCAAAATAAAATTCATTCATTGATTGCCTCATTTACCCAAAATATGCCTTTAACATCTACTGATGGTGAATTCATTTATGTCAGGTACCAGTTGGACCCCTACCATAGCAGACATTTTTGTAGTCCTTGATGATACAGAAGTAAACAAGCCAAATAAAGCCAAGCTCTCCATGTAGAGATCTTACAACTTAGAGGGGACATGAGTAATAAATATGCAAATGCACACACATGGAAGGACATAGCTTTGTTAAGTAAGAAAGAAAATTCACACTGTGACAAGTGCATTAAAAGAAATACAAGAGAGAAATGAGATTAGGAGCGCCTGGGGAGGGGATTCTCATTTTGATATGGTGAATCAGAGAAAGCTGTGCTGAGGCAGCCACATCTATATGAGAGTTTTCTTGGAAGATGGACAGGAAATGCCTGGAAGAAGTGCACTAGGCAGAGAAAACATTACCTAGAAAAAGCTGGAAGTGGAAATACACTGGGGACGTTGAGGCACAGAGGAAGGATGGCTTGGTAAGCAAAGGGCAATTTGTCTAGCGCCTTGTAGGCTGTGGGGAGGAGAGTGGAGTCCTGGGTAAGGGACCCGAGCTGGTCAGGTGGATTATACACTCACAATTTTCCTGAGTCTTATAATCCAACCTGTGGGAAAAATACTAACCAAAACCTCACAAGAGCATCACCAGAGTCACAGACTTGAGACATGCCACAGAGGAAGACTCCAGCCCACATGGCATCTTGCTTTCCACAGAATCCCATTGAGTTAGTTGGTGGGGATGGCTTCTTGGAGGAAGTAGATTTTGTGGAGAAATTTGAAAGGAAGTTCTAAGACCAGTTATATTAAATCTATTACTTACAAAATAGTCTGACAGGTTCATAGGATTCATTCACTTTAATTAAAATTACAAATGGTGACCCTAATGAGCCTTCCGATGAAAAAGGACAAATTTCCAATCAGACTACATCACATCAGACATGAAAATTTTATTATCTCTGCAATGACAGATTGATTCACTATACAGGACTTCATAATATTTGAAATTAGGAACACGACATTAAAGTTCACAAACTTATTACCATAATTAGAGTTCATTTGATCTTGATTGCTTTTGTAGGTACTTCTGATTAAATCTGTCTGCCCTTGTAATTCCTAAAGCTTGTGTCTTGCAAATTAAGAATTTCTTGGGAGAATAATTCAGTGTTTCCTTCTCAACCCTTCTCTCTTCCCATATCATATCCTGATGGTTATTTTAATTATAAAAATATTTTTATACAAACAAGTTTTATTAGTCTTTTTTGATTTGCAAAGATTTTCAGACTCCAAACAAATTGGGGAACACAAGCATTATTAATTCTATTTTATGCATAAGGAGACCAAGGACCATCAAAGCAAAGAGCACTATTGTAAGCCACATAATCAGTAAGAGGCAGGACTTGACAAAGATCTTGGGTTTCCAGCTTCTGGGATTTTGAAAAAAATAAATAAACCTGTTTTTGAAGCCACTCATTCTGCAGGGCTCTGTTATGGCTGATCCACGAAACATGCCATACAAGGACATTTTCATTAGTGACACTGCATATAGGATGGTAGTTCCATAAAATATAATGGAGCTAAGAACTTTCTATCATCTACTGACATCGCAGCATAGTAACTTCAGAGCGCAATGTATTACTCACATGTTTGTGATGATGCTGGTGTAAACAAACCCACTGGACTGCAGGTAACATAAAAGCACAGCACATACAATTATAAACAGTACACAGTACTTGGTGATGAGAACAACTATGTTACTGTTTGTGGATTTACTATACTATATCTTATCATTGTTTTGGAGAGTACTCCTTGAACCTATAAAATGAAAAGCTTACTTCTCCTTGTCACTGTCACTAGCATGACAGTATGCCACCTTGTGCCAGCAGCTGCCTCATGTAGCTCACGTTTATTGAATCTTATGATTGCATCATTTTCTTTTGCACTTGATCAATCTTATGTTGTGTCCATGGTCCTAAGAGCCTATATATAATAGCCCAATGTGTCCACAACACTATGTAGGTATGTATGAATACAACTATGATATTCATACAATGACAAAGATCACCTATGGATTTTTCTCAGAACATATCCTCATCATTAAGTGACGTATGCCTCCAGGTATGACCATTTTTCTCCCAGCCCCATATTTCTCTAGGATAGGGGATATTACTATAATATGAACCCAGTCCTAAGGGAATTGATCAGTAAGAGAGAGGTCAAGTCTACTAGGGGGCCTTCAGCAGCCCCATCTGTGGGAAAATAATAAAAAGGGTCTCTGGGAAATAAGGGAATACTCTTTTTTCCCCCCTAAAAGTTGCCTAAAGAGACAGTAAAACTATCTACCCAGTGAAAAATATATTTTCTTCCTCCTTTGTGATGCAGTATACAAAAGACTATTCCATTCTTCCAAGTGTACTCCCACTCGAGGGTTTATGGAAGAAAAGAGAGGCAGGTGTTTTAGAGTCTTTACAAACATACTTGGCACAAACAAGGAAAATTCCAGAAGAAGGATATCAACATGAAATGGTGTTTCTACAATCTTGCTTTCACCATTTTTCTATTTCTTTTCCTTTTTTTAAAAAAAATTTTGTATTCAGAATCATAGCCACCACAGTCATGCAATTCTCAACTTGCCTTGGTTCTACTTAAGATTTTTAAAGGCATAGAAAATCAGTCAAATGAGACACGGTGAATGAGAAATGAAAGAATGAGTTATTCAAAATTCTAGAGGAGGCCGAGGCCACCTGTGCTGTTGGGAGTCCAGGCTGCAGGGCACTAGGCAACCAGTATGGTCTAAAAGCATCCCCACTGGCAGGGCTCCAGGTGTGGTTTTTCCCTGTGAGTCTCCCCAAAGACTTCGCACACTGAGCAAGCAGCAGGTGGGGCAGAGAGGCACTTCCTTCTGAGGAGGCAGGAGCCCTTCCTGTGCCCTTCACCAGCTGATCTTAATCACTCTGAATCACGGGAATCAGCAAGGCCATCACATGGAGATTTAATTATCTTTTCTGTACTCAATTTTCATAATGAACGATTCCAGGAGGTTATTAAATTTTTTATTCCAGAAGGAGCATTTGAAGGCTACCTAGTATGAGGTTCCACTGCCTTTGGAAAATTCCACTCATTCTTTGGGTCTGCGCATTCTTTGGATCAATGTAGTGAATTGCACCAGAGCTTACTGCAAGGGCTTAAAGCAAGGTCACATCTGCATGCATCTACACATCTGTCAACTGCAGCACTGCCAAACCCATACTGACTTATTCACAGGCCAGAGAGTGGTGTATTAGGGACTTTCCCATTCAGAACTACAGAGCTCCTTATGTCTAATACCTCTCCATCTCTCCCCACTGCTGCTTTGTTTTTCTGCCTCTGCCTTGGTTCAAGATTCAGCTATTTCTAGCCAAGTGCAGTAGCACATATTTTTAGTCCCAGCAGCTCAGGAGGCTATGGGAGGAGGATTGCAAGATCAAAGCCAGCCTCAGCAATTTAGCGAGGTTCTAAGCAACTTGGCAGGATCTTGTCTCTAAATAAAATACAAAAAGGGCTGGAGATGGGGATCAGTGTTTAAGTGTCGTTGGGGTCAATCTCTGGTACCAAAAAAGGAACATTCAGCTATTTCTCATTTGTTTGATGATATTAGCCTTCATCTTTGTCTTTCAGCCCCTCCTCCATTCCCAACTATCCGAAACTGCATTTACTTTCTTGGATACTTTATAACCACATAAATCTGTGCTTTGGGTGTTCTTTTCTCTGGGCCAGAAATGCTCTTCTAAACTTGTGCCACCTGGCTACTTCTATTGCTCCTCCAAGAAACATCCTGAAGCTCATATACTCTGGAAGAATTTCCTATCTTCCCATAGACATCTCACCACTACCTTCTCTGGACTAGATGATACCTTATACAGAATTATTCAATAATATTAGAACACTTTTTAATGTGTATGTCTTCATAACTCATTCATATATGAATATTCAGGGTAATCCAAATCACAACGACCCTGATCTTTCTCAATTTTCTCAGTCATTATAACACTGGATTACTTCTGACACAATGCCCAATTAGAACATACCTCCTTAGATCATTTAAAGGGACTTCTGATCCATGAAGGGATTCTTATATTATAAATATATGCCAAAGCACATTATTGAATATAGTCACCTCTGCCACTTTACATTTGACACTTTCTATTCACAGAGATAGACTCCCAAGCCTAAAGGATCTACTTATTCTGGACTAACATCATTTAGGCACCAGAAAAGTACCTTTCCACATCTGTTATCCTGTGCTCCAGGCAAAAAAGAATTGAACACAAGTGGTGTGAGAGTCTTTGAGTTACGTCACTACCAAAATTGGAGATGGACTGCTTTAGAATGTGAAGAAGATTCAGCAGTCAGGAAAGTTTGGGTAGAAGGAAAGACACAATAATTAACTTGTCCTATCTGTCTTCTCAGATGTAAATTCGATGGGCTCTTGCATAATGAGTTATAGTTTCCCTGTGATGCTGAGGGCCAATTTCTTGCTTCCCTTTGGTTTCAGTCCTTCGTTTCAAAGTGGTTTTTTTTAAAACTGGTGAATTATAATCTTATATAATACTAGAATCTATTGTTATATATTCATTCAAGCACAGAATATAATGATATAATTGAGCTGAGGAATATTTTGCAAAATAAAACAATTGCTTGTGCAAACATCACTGGCCTGTTCAAACAATGTCTGCAGATGAGCAATAATTAAATTTAGTTGTACTTAATTGTTTGTCAATTTTAAGTCAGATAGAAACATAATTATACACATATTTCATCATAACCAAGGTATGCTGGTCACATTGACTAGTATACGATACACCTTTTTGGTAACTAGATATATGGAGATGGTAGGACTCCCTTTATACTCTGGCTCCAAGTAGTCAGGATAAGTTTGCATCTTGAGACAAGGCATTGTGTACACCAACTTCTGGAGAATTATCAAGATCCTTGGGTTTAAGACATTTTTTCACTGTTGTGATATGAATACATCAGGATGCTCTTGACAAGCTGTAGACATTCTCTGAAATTCTCTGAAAGACAAACTTCCACATTAACATGTAACATTTGGTTGTGAGCAAGGCATAATGAATACTTATAATATTGTACAAATAGCTGTGATTTCTCTCTTAAAGTTGATTGTGATGACATGCTCACAGATAATTAAATTCCAGAGTCCCAATTTCTTTGCTCAATTCATTGTGAGTCTCTCGTGTACAGCTCTCATCTGTTATTTTGTAGTTAGACATCTGCATAGCTGGCTTCACTCCTAGAAGACAAAGACCACATCATATTCTCCCTTGAAGAACCTGCTGCCTATATATGCATTTAATGGAATTTCTTGCACATTTCAATCCTACCTGAAAAAAGAATGGAGGCACTCAGAGGAAAGTTTCTGATCTTTGAAAATAAATAACAGCTCATTGGGGGCTCTTCAGTAATATACAATTTTCTAATTTTTTAAATTTATTGATTATGCTCCATAAATGCACATGAAATGAATAAAGAACCTATGGGGCAGTTCCCTACTCTGTAGGGAAAACAAACAGGTATTAAAAATGAATGCTGCATATGTGCACACATGCATCTATGATCCTAACAGCTTGGAGTTTTAGAGATATTTTTCTCCCCCAGGGCTTTCATTTTTACCCAAATACCACCAAGGTAAGATTTATTTGCTTTTAAAATAACAACAACAACAAAAAAGATATTTGCAAGGACCCCCAAATTATCCATTTGGTGATGATGGATGGATGGATGCTTTCACTTGTTCACCTCTACCCCTGTCCTGAACCGGCTCTTCATTGTAACACAGGCCACACACTGACACATGTTTCTGAGGCTGATGCTATGACAGCTTCCTATACGATTTTGCAAAACCTCCTTTTCTCAGAAAAGCTGCATTCAGCCACAACGCATCCATTCTTTGCAGCCAAGATTAGAAAAAAAATTTTTTTTCAGTCAGATTTCACTTGCTTAGGATCAATCTTGTAGGCTATTAAATCTGACTTTCTGATCCCTGCTAACAGAGCATTTGAAGAGCCATCAAAGGGATGCTGACAGTGTCACATACATTACACTAAGCCCTTGATAGCAGCCATTAATGCGTCATAGGATGAGGAATGTGGTCTAGAGATAAAAATAGGCAGGCGGACAGGCATCAGCCCAATCAACTTAATTTCACACATGTACAGCCACTGGTGTATCTGCAGCGAGATTAGGCAATGCCCTTGTTGGCAAACTCATTATAACTTTTTCAAATAACAAGCCTCTAATTAGTTTATAATGTGGCTTTGGTGCAACTAAGCAGAAGAAGGGAAGAACAAATATTAGTCAAATCCAAAGGAGCTGTCTTGGAAAACCTACCCTTAAAATGGCAAATACCATGTAGAATTGTTACTGAAGGAGGATTCATAGTTCCTTTGTTTTAAAATATTTGGAAGAATAAATAAGCAGAACAGCCTGCGCCTTTCTATTTTCTGCCTCCAAAGCTAAAAGATCAAAGATTTGTTAGAGACTATCTACTAAATGATAATGTATGTTTTCTGCACAAATATTAAGCCTGCAGCTGATTATTTGGTACATATCTCTGACATAAGCAAGCCCTAGTTAGGACAGGAAACACTGTACAAAAATAGCCCTTTTAGATATTACCTGTTATTCTGATGATCTATCAGAGCCCAAATGCAGCAAGATCAAGGTTAAAAACAAGAAATGCCTGGTCATAGAGCAGGATAGAGTCCTGCTTCTAGGCAAACAAGAGTGGGAAAAAACTGGCTGATTGAAGCCATCTGATTTCTGGAAAGTAGTATCCTATCACAAGTTTGGGTATGCAGGGAAGAACACTGCAAAGAAAAGATAGGACCTGTCGTACACAATACTGATGCATCTCAAATGCAGAACTTCATCAAGAGAATTCATAGAACAATTGGGTGGATTGGAAGGGGGTCAGGATTGAAGGATGGATTGAGTCTGAGAACACTTTGGTCCTGCCACAAGTAAGCAAATGCACATCCGAGTTGTAGTGTGGATCTCAGTTCCTAATTTCAGCACAAACACAGTGGAAAGTTTTTCTTTGTTAAAATGGTCAAAGAAAAGGCAGGTCTTTAAAATGTAATTATTTTAGTTATTTCAATACTAGAATGTTTGTGGCATATTTGTTAATTTAAGTATAAGTTGCATATTCCCTCATTAAGTCAAAGGAAATTTCATGCAAATGCAGCAGGGTACAGGTGGGGCCCTTCATTTGTGAGGTACATTTTACCAAGGCCTGAACTTTGTGCTAGCTAAGACTGCTCCTGTGTCTAGTGGGAGAGGTGCTCTGAAATCTGAATGCAGCATTATCTTGTTTTATAACTGTGATGCCTAATAACAGAAAGAGGGCTTTGGGCCATAATTAATAGCCATTCTTACAGATCTTTTAACTCTCTGTAGTCTCTAAGGAGCTTTCTTTCCATTAACATTTCCAGAAATAGCTTATGTTACATTATTGAAGTGCTGCAAGTGATAGTTTCCAAATTATACCTAAGCTAATTATTAAAAAAATGATTACTCAAAAAGCTTTTTCCACTTTGAATTGTACCTTTAAGAGCCTTGTAGTAAATATAAAGATAGGTCCATGGCCCATAGGAAGAATCTCTGCCGATGATATAGCCAACTCCATTAAGTCAATCGTCAGTGGGCTCTAAAATGTGTTTTCATTACAAGTTATGGTGCTAAATACCATGGGAAACGATATGCAAATCTGTAATATTAACTATGCCAGTTAAGAGGAGCCAAACTAACCTAATGAAGGGAATATAGCCACTATAAAGCCATGTTTTGCTTTTTTTTTTAAGGTTAATTAGACTGCCTAATTATCCCAGACTGAGAACATATTATTCTCTTGGAAAATCAAGCATAATTAACTTAGAGAGGCTTCCCCTACAAGCAAAAACATGTAAACAGAAAAACTCCAATTCAAAGTGGCTAACTTCCATTGAAATCCTAAGGATGGCTTGATATTTATGTAAATAAAAGAAGAAACAAACAGAAACACAAACATACAACAATACAGTCATCCTCCCTTTGTTGGTATCATTCTTTGCTTTGTTACCCATGTTAAAGTTTAGTATAAAAATATTACATGGAAAGTTCTAGAAATAAACCATTCAGGGGCTGGGGTTGTGGCTCAGTGGTAAAGCTCTTGCTTAGCATGTGTGGGACCCTGGGTTCAATCCCCAGCACCATGTAAAACTAAATAAACAAAATAAGGGTATTGTGTCCATCTACAACTAAAAATATTTTTAAAAATTCATGCTTTAAATAACATTTATTATATGGTTTTATCTTATTATTATGAAAGCGTTGTTGAAACTCTCACTGTGCCTGATTTGTAAATTAAACCATATATCATGTTACGTATGTATAGAAAAAAAATGTAGTATATGATGTGTAGGGGACTATCTGCAGTTTCAAGCATCCACTGGGGATCTTGGAACCTGTTCTCCTACACATAGGGGGAAGCTACTGAAATTGTTAAATGTGGCCACCCTAAACCTATAATGTATAGCAGACCTGACTATAAAATGTATCCATAAATCCTAATCTACAAAAAATATTCACAAGAAAATGAAAATAAGATATTTTCTAGGAAAGATATGGATATTAGAATTGTTTTGCTTTAGGTGCCCAGCAACCATCCCCCTTTTGGGTCAACACTACCCCAATTTTCCTTCTGGGGAGCTATCTTTTGTAGCTGCATTGCAGTTCTGCCTCTCTTCTTGCTCAACCTTCACTTCGTTACAGATAAAGTTCCCAAGACAGTGCCCCAATTAAACAACTGCAGACAACTGTCCATATCATAGTGGCAGGAAGAGTCCCTTCCCAGGAAATCCAATTCATGGCATTGGTGCCAAGATCCATCCTAGGCAGCAGGATTTAAAATGCGATTTTGGAGTTAAATCTCTTGCTGGCTAGCAGACAATGAGGATCACATGGCTGACAGTTGGAGTGAAACTGATAGCCTCGTCACACTGCTGCAGGATGACTACCAAAACTATCACTGGTGGTAGGTAGAAGGAAGTTTATGGGTGGGTGCAATATCTTAGTTACTTGAGGATAGCAGGAGAAACAGCAATTATAAGAACAATGAAATTTCATTTTTCTCTTGCTACATGTAAAAAAAGACAAGGAAAAGCTGATGGTGATTAATTACTAATTTACAACAAAGTATGGAAGCCAAATGGCCCCTTTGGCAGCATATAAAAAGATACTCATCTCTTTATAGGAGTGTATATGAGTAGCCAAAAGCTAGGAAAGCCTGAGAATCAGGCCCAGAGTTAATTAAAATTATAGTGGAGCTCCAGAAAAGGTTGCAACCCAACTCTGGAAAGCTGGTTAAACTAATTTCAGGACCCTGATTGGGAAAGAGTGAAACCTTGAGATTTGGCCTAACAATCTCTTGTTGGACAAAGCCAGTGGCAAATGGCTCAGCTGGTTGGTTAGGAGCTTACAAGGACAAGGAGGTCTGTGGAAGACACATGTGATTGGACTTATGGAATTGGATGCCGAGTGTGGAGATCTTTGCATTGCATTTTAATGATCAACAGAAATGTCCATCATGGAAGACATGAAACAACCAGGTGGACAAAAAACTTTGCCTTCTGAAGACAGTTAGCCTTAGTCATCAGCCATGCCCATGCTATCACAATGGCTACGAGAAGACAGCAACCAAAGAAGCAGGAATGGAGACTATGCACAGGTCCAAAAGCATGGACTTCAACTCACCAATGTTTTTCCTAACTACTGTCACTGCTGAATATTTAATCTTCCAGATTCTGAATTCCCAATATGTCACCAACATATAAAGAGATGAACCAGCCACTTAGTAGCAAGCTGATTATGC